>NW_025936553.1:0-5635 GCF_000764305.2 Hyalella azteca | reverse complement strand
TTATGATGCTGTGGGCTCACTCTAAAAGCAAACTAGGCCCAAGCATCAGCGTTAAATACGGCTCGTGATCGTAGTTCCAACCCACTCCATGTTCATGCTCCAAGGGAATTCAAACTCCACTTGTATTCGCTATATAATGTTTCAAGTTCAAGTCCTAAACTTTCCTGAAAACAAACAAAAAAACTAATCAATGAAAATGCTAAAGATAACAAAGTTCCTACGAATGATAAATAATTACAAGAAAGATCATATGAACACATTCTAAGTAAATCTATTCACAATAATATATACACGATAGTCACACTTAAAATCCTTCACTAGTACGAGACACGTACCTCCGACACGTATCTGCACCAAACAATAACTAGCGCAACGTTCCTAGAGTGCGGACATGAACAGTAAGATCGTCTCTAAACCTAAAATTTCAAAAAATTGCTTTAATTAAAACCTTAACAATGATTAATATATAGAATAAAAAGTTATATGCAATATATGGAATAAGGATAATCGAAGTAATGGGGCTGCTGGCTCTTACTTGGGCGCTCAGCCTACGTGAGCCCCGGCAGGTCTTATCTTATCAGTTGAGATAACGGCCCCCTGAGGAGGGAGGCTCAGTGATGCGTGATCATGTCTACTAATCGCGGTGATGTCTATGTCTGCTGAGAGGTTATGTCTGCATTGCGGTGATGTCTATGTCTGGTGAGATGTTATGTCTGCATCGCGGTGATGTCTATGTCTGGTGAGAGGTTATGTCTGCATTGCGGTGATGTCTATGTCTGGTGAGAGGTTATGTCTGCATCGCGGTGATGTCTATGTCTGGTGAGAGGTTATGTCTGCATGTCTATGTCGGGTGAGAGGTTATGTCTGCATCGCGGTGATGTCTATGTCTGGTGAGAGGTTATGTCTTCATCGCGGTGATGTCTATATCTGGTGAGAGGTTATGTCTACATCGCGGCGAATCATATGCCTGGTGAGAGGTTATGTCTACATCGCGGTGAATCATATGTCTGGTGAGAGGTTATGTCTGCATCGCGGTGATCTCTATGTCTTGATATTAGCAGCTATTAACTATTGACTTGATATTAACAGCTATTATTGACTCGATATTAGCTGCTATTATTGACTTGATATTAGCTGCTATTATTGACTTGATATTAACAGCTATTATTGACTTGATATTAGCAGCTATTATTGACTTGATATTAGAACTATTATTGACAGGTCACCTGTCTGGTACGACGCAGTCTGGGAGCGCAGGTCGCCTGTCTGGTGTGACGCAGGCTGGGGGCGCAGGTCGCCTGTCTGGTGCGACGCAGGCTGGGGGCGCAGGTCGCCTGTCTGGTGTGACGCAGGCTGGGGGCGCAGGTCGCCTGTCTGGTGCGACGCAGGCTGGGGGCGCAGGTCGTCTGTCTTGCGCAGACGAACTTTTCCTAAATAATTCGTTTTCTACGATCAAGTTTAAATTTTCTATTCTCGGTCGAAAACGTGACAAATGAAACCAAAAATTTATCTTGTAACACGCGAACAGCGAATCTTTTGAATATTTTATTATCATTTTATAAAAGTTATTAAACACATTGAATGTGAAAACCTCTTCCTTGAAATTTTATTGCCGGGACAAAAGTTAGACCCATTAGATATTATGTAATTTGTTGTGTATAACTTCAATACAAGCATAAAAATATCCTTCAACTCTGAAGACTTAATCCTATTAAATACTTTCAGGAACTTTCTTAAACTTAGTTTTTCGCTCCATTGCAGGGAAGTCTCATTTTCAAGCAAGTTACGATTTAAAGTCCATGACGAACGCAATGGAAAACAACGCTTTGCTTCTCCTCCCAGGTAGCAGAACGCAAGTTATTGAATATTATTAATCAGTAATTTGGTTTGGTGGAAGAAAATCTTTGAATGATATGTTGATAATTTGTTTCGTGTGACTACTAATAATACAAACGGCGGCACGTGTCGTGGTCGGGACACGGCACCATCACGACCGTGACCATCTCATCTCATGGTCCCTAGCACGATTCAGTCGCCGAGTCCCTGGCGGCTATGGCGAATGAAACGCGTGTGGCAAATTTAATCACGTTTTTATTAGAATAATTGATGCCATATATAACGCATATACGGTTTAGTAAATCCCGCACAAAACAGAAAGTCTAATTAATCCCACATGTAATTTTGGTGGCGAGAAACGCCCTGGCGGAAGACGTGAGCAACAAGAGGCTCACTTCGCTCTTATAACTACAGGGATAACAGCGTTACCATAATAAATGAATGTTGCAACACATCAAGACACAAATACAAATCAGTAAATCAAGATCAAATGCTCATAATTAATATATATATATGTATATATAGAAATGCTTAAGTTAAGTCTAACTTTTCAATGCACTTATCTTCGTTTTGCTTCTAATTGATCACACTTTCAGCATTCGGCATTTAAAAATTTATCTGTTTTGAGAAAATTATTGACTTTCCAAAAATCGGTGGTCAAACGATTGTCAAGGAAATATCACAATTTTGAATCACAGGCGATGCCCACTGACGGGTTCATTTCTTGACAATTCCGTAATTTATCCATTTCTTTATCTCAGCATCAACACTCCTGGCAGTTTTACAGGCTCAGGAAAAAAAATTTCATGCTTAATTTATAAAACCAAATCTCCCTGGCACATCTTTGAAACAGTTTTCGTTATCCTTCAACACCTTAAGGCGGGGCATATCCTCAAGAAAAAACTTCCACATTTACTAACGGATCTTTCTGAAACTTCACACATGTACGTAAAACCAAAATACAAGAACATTTTGTTCGTATGATTTTTTCGGAAAAATTAATAGAAAACGTGAAATTCATAGAAAACGGACAAAAAAGGGGAGACTGTAGAAATCTATCTCCTCCTAGGGTTTTCAAGCTACAACATTGAGACGCATATCATTCGATGCGTAAAGACCATACCAATCGAGTAACGAAGCCCGATTTTTGGTTTTTGCCTTAGTTTATTACACGCATTATTCCGTTTTCTTCTCATTTTCTTCAAATTTTCGCCCATCCCCCATATTTAATCCAAACTATGAATAAATGTAAAAAAAGGCTTCGTTACTCGATAGGTATGGTCTTTACGAATCGAATGGTATATGTCTCATCACTGTAGCTTCAAAACTATGGGAGGAGATAGGTTTTCCGTGACAATAAGTGTGAATGTTCAGGAGAGCACCACAAAGTTCCGCCCGCATCGCAATAGGCACTCAATGTAGCAAGGATACGAAACTAAACGTTTCTGGAGCTTGATGCCACTCAAGGATGGTGTGAGCGTCTACATGCGCACCTCCTCATTCTACGCCAGGCGGGTTACTGAGCTGCACCTCAAGTAAACACTGTATTAATAGTGCTGGAGCGAATTAGCTCCTATCTAATTTGTTAAAGAACTCCCCCCCCCCGCCCCCTTTTCATGATCTGTCGTGAACGCATAAATCAACGTACAGATATGGTAATGGTGCCGTTGGATAGGGCAGAATGTCAGCTTTAAGATGAGACTAAAAACTGAAAAAGCCAAATTCAAAAATAAAATTAAAATCAGAAGCATTCAAATCTTTCCCGACCTAAAAATCACTAGGCATGTTCTCAGCGCTACGGAAGCAACACGCAGCAACGATTAGTTAGAGTCAGGCTCAGCGCTCCCTGGATATCTTCAACTTATTGGCATGACATGTTCGTTCGGAATCATTAACTCTAATGACATAATCAACCTTATCGGTCCGTCTCACTACTTCAAAAGTCATGTGCTAATTTCATGCATGCTGACTTTTGTTTCGTGCATAATGGTAATGCAGTCATGTGCTAATTTCATTGCTTTCTGCCTTATTTCTGAAGGCAACACGATTTATTCAAGAATATTCAGCGCAGACTTCCTATCACATGCTGTCTAATCAACACATCGTTCTCTAATGAAAATTTGGGCAAGTTTGTTGAGTTAGCATCTACATGTTGAAATACTTCTACATTTTGGATCGTCGCTGCAAAGCACAGTTTTGGGTATTTGTC
This sequence comes from Hyalella azteca, assembly GCF_000764305.2. NCBI lineage: Eukaryota > Metazoa > Arthropoda > Malacostraca > Amphipoda > Hyalellidae > Hyalella > Hyalella azteca. The sequence continues at coordinate 1,590 of NW_025936553.1, read as the reverse complement.
GTTAAATCGAAGAAAAAAATTATTTCCAATAAAGGGTGGTGAAGTTCACGCACCAGATTCAACACGTTTATAACTCATAGTTAGACCAGCTCATGGATTCTGAACAGCATTGTTTGTCTATACATGCACATTTGGCACCAGCAATATTTCCATTGAAAACTGCAAAAAGTAGTTCCTAAATGCAGCATCATCCGTTATCCCTTGGAAAATGCACAGTCCGAATTGACACGAGGTTTAGGAGCACCTATTGTACGGTTATCTACTAATTTAAGACAAAGATTCTTGCCAGTCATTTGGTCTGCTGGCACAAGTGGCTTCCTTTCAATGACAGTGCCAATATTGGCCTCTTGAAAAGTGTTGACTCCTTTCCCCATACAAAAACCAAAAGTTACGGCAATGATTGTTCTACTCTAATTTTCGAATTGCGCTTTACCAAAGAATTAATTCAAGAATGACGATTGACAGATTAATTTATTTGGAAATGAAGTTCACACTTGAATCAGCTCTACTATAGCAGCAAATCTAGATCAACAGAACTAAGCTATAAAGGCCCAGGTTTGTTCCATCGCAAACAAATTTTAGGCGCGCTTTGATCTGCTGGCAAATGAGATGGACTGACAACAAAATTTCTAGTTTTAATGATTCAGTTATGAGAACTGCGATCTTATTTCTACACTGAAAACAAGGTATAGGTTCTTTGTCCGGAGCAAAGTTTGAAGGAAAGCAAAGTTTGTTCCTGACTTTCGATCTACACAGCAGTAATGCCTGGCAGTTGTCCGCCAGTTTCGCAACTTTATTTAACGGCATTTGAAAAATGCAGTTCTTTCTCATATATTACGAAAGATTTATATAAACACAAATAGCTTCTTGTTGTTTAAGAATCAACTCCACGACGTCTTCGCAAGATTTTTCCTGCTAGATCACAAAAATTTTCAAGGCGAATGCGTACGGGCCAAAAGATTGTGTTCCTTGTGTCGAAGAGTGACATTTCCTCTGATAATCGAACACCGTAAACCTAAGTGCAGTAATCAGTTCCAGATTGACACTCTCGGATATTCCGCTAAACATAATCTAATTCGCAAGATAACGTGCCCTCGAGTTGCCAAATCCATTCTGAAGTGCAGACATGGATTTTCTGAAATGAATTCTCTCTGTCACTTGTTCTGTCTCACTCTCTCCGTCTCTCTCTCTCAACCGACGGAAACGACTCTGAGAGCGAATCTGCTCTGTCCTGCAACAATACAAGAATTATGTTCATAAATTAAAACTCGTTCAACAAAATATCAAACTAACTGTGTTACAAATAAAACCACGTAAACACTGATAATATATAATTTTATCGAACTGCAGATAGACTGGCTATAGGCCGAGAGTGAGGTTATGTATTAATGATAGTAAAGAGAATGACTTCCATACATGCACAGCCTCATTAATCCTGATTAATGAGGCAACACTTGCACAGCCTCATTAATCCCACAAAAAACACACACACAGCCTCATTAATCCCACACAAAAAACACACACAGTCCCATTAATCCCACACAAAACACACACACACAGCCTCATTAATCCCACACAAAACACACACAC
>NW_025936552.1:0-1326 GCF_000764305.2 Hyalella azteca | reverse complement strand
TATTCTTATTCCTCAACGACCAGTGTAACCGCTGTAACACAGCCTATTGGTTACACACCATCAACGTTAGTCTCCACGTTAAACTAACACGAACGTTATATTACCGAAATGGGGAACTGACTGAGTACAATTCAAGGATTTTTAGACAATGTAGCTAATTGATCTTTATCTTATCTTATTATCTTATCTTATTAGCGAAAACTTATCCACGCGACAACATTTCTTCTCGCTTCGAGTCACTGACATGTGGAACAGCTTCCCTGAAGATATTGTTGACGCTCCGAGTATGAACGCGTTCAAGAACAGACTAGACAAGGCCATGCATGAGCATATGTTTAATCTTAAAATGCCTCGTACCCTACGGAACAACTGATATCTAGAAGCTATTTTAAATCTACCGTCCGTTGAAAAGATCTGATCAAAAGGCCAGTCTCGTCAAAAAAAGTACTAGAATCGGCGACAGGCCTATTCTTTAAATGCCGAAGATACTACACTATACTAAATAATGACTTGCATCTCCAAACAAAAACCTATTTACCGGTGTCGACCTCTTCATAGCACTTCCATATTAGGGAAACAGGACGAGAAACTTTATAAGCATTTATTTATATATTATTACTTATTTTTCAACTTTAGTAGAATATATATTGCCACAATCATTTGCTTACTGAACAGATGCTAGGAACCGATGCATCTGCGAGCACTAACTATGCAATTCTCATTATAACTCTAGTTGAGCCCACGGCATCGGCAGACCTGCAGGTTGTTTTGCGGCCATTCATTGAAAATTAAAGGTAAACTGAATTTAAATATTAATACCATATGTTAATGTAAAATGAAAGTTATGTAGCATTAACCAGTGCGTGACTCATATTTCAGTGTCGATTTTTCGATGTTTGCTGAAGACTTAGATATTTTATGACCTTATTTGGCGTTCTCTTTATTATTATAAGTTTTCCTTACAGTTAGTATAAAACACTACTAAGCAATGTTCGTTTTAAAATCGGTAGAACGCTAATCAAATAATATCGAAAACTTGACCTGGCTTTATATAGGTGGTTGTTTTACTCTCTAATCTCCTTTATTATTTAATTTAATTTTTAATAAAGTGGGTTCTTTCATGGTACATAAATTCGGTTCCCGTAATTCATCAATGCTCCTAACCATCCATTTTATCTGTTCACTGGACACTCAACTTGCTAACTATATGAAAAAATTTTTTAGACCGTCTCGCGTACTGCGATAATAGCTTAGTTAGAGCTCCAACTCCCCTCTAGATTCTAATTTCGACACCAACTGAAGTGTTCAGTTGATTATATCATGAGA
>NW_025936551.1:0-1995 GCF_000764305.2 Hyalella azteca | reverse complement strand
AGACATATGACATATAACATATATAATATATATAACATATAAATTAATATATATCACATAATTATAAATTACGATTATAATTTTTTCGAAGCGATTTGAACATAAATAGTTCAGATGTTAAGCAATTATCTTGGTTAGAAATTTTCATTGTAATACTTTGAGATTTCCCTCGTACATTCATACATAGTTAGTGTTATTAATTACCTTTCAATATAATATGGGAATGGGTCTCTTATATATGGGAATAATATTCTATTTATTTGTATTTCTGAAATGGATGAAATGAGGGACAAGAGGGAAGTGTTATCTTGTAATGAATGAAATGAGGGACAAGAGGGAAGTGTTATCTTGTAATGAATGAAATGAGGGACAAGAGGGAAGTGTTATCTTGTAATGAATGAAATGAGGGACAAGAGGGAAGTGTTATCTTGTAATGAATGAAATGAGGGACAAGAGGGAAGTGTTATCTTGTAATGAATGAAATGAGGGACAAGAGGGAAGTGTTATCTTGTAATGAATGAAATGAGGGACAAGAGGGAAGTGTTATCTTGTAATGAATGAAATGAGGGACAAGAGGGAAGTGTTATCTTGTAATGAATGAAATGAGGGACAAGAGGGAAGTGTTATCTTGTAATGAATGAAATGAGGGACAAGAGGGAAGTGTTATCTTGTAATGAATGAAATGAGGGACAAGAGGGAAGTGTTATCTTGTAATGAATGAAATGAGGGACAAGAGGGAAGTGTTATCTTGTAATGAATGAAATGAGGGACAAGAGGGAAGTGTTATCTTGTAATGAATGAAATGAGGGACAAGAGGGAAGTGTTATCTTGTAATGAATGAAATGAGGGACAAGAGGGAAGTGTTATCTTGTAATGAATGAAATGAGGGACAAGAGGGAAGTGTTATCTTGTAATGAATGAAATGAGGGACAAGAGGGAAGTGTTATCTTGTAATGAATGAAATGAGGGACAAGAGGGAAGTGTTATCTTGTAATGAATGAAATGAGGGACAAGAGGGAAGTGTTATCTTGTAATGAATGAAATGAGGGACAAGAGGGAAGTGTTATCTTGTAATGAATGAAATGAGGGACAAGAGGGAAGTGTTATCTTGTAATGAATGAAATGAGGGACAAGAGGGAAGTGTTATCTTGTAATGAATGAAATGAGGGACAAGAGGGAAGTGTTATCTTGTAATGAATGAAATGAGGGACAAGAGGGAAGTGTTATCTTGTAATGAATGAAATGAGGGACAAGAGGGAAGTGTTATCTTGTAATGAATGAAATGAGGGACAAGAGGGAAGTGTTATCTTGTAATGAATGAAATGAGGGACAAGAGGGAAGTGTTATCTTGTAATGAATGAAATGAGGGACAAGAGGGAAGTGTTATCTTGTAATGAATGAAATGAGGGACAAGAGGGAAGTGTTATCTTGTAATGAATGAAATGAGGGACAAGAGGGAAGTGTTATCTTGTAATGAATGAAATGAGGGACAAGAGGGAAGNTCGCCACACTCACGCCACACTCTTGTCACACTCGAGTCCCTTGCCACACTCACGCCACACCCACGCCACACCCACGCCACACCCACGCCACACCCCGCCACACCCCGCCACACTGAGGCAGCCCACCGGTGTGCAGGTGTGCTGCAGATATGCTGCATCTGCAGCGCTGCTTGTCGCAGCTGCACACTCTTGCGCCCACCGACCGCCCCACCCACCTCGTGCTCACCTCCCTCGACCACTACACGGCTCAGCCCGCCGACCACACTCGAAACCCTCGCCACACTCACGACCCATGCTATACCCACGCCACACCCACGCCACACTCTTGTCACACTCGAGTCCCTTGCCACACTCACGCCACACCCACGCCACACCCCGCCACACTGAGGCTGCCCACTGGTGTGCAGGTGTGCTGCAGATATGCTGCAGCTGCAGCGCTGCTTGTCGCAGCTGCACACTCTTGCGCCCACCGACCGCCCCACCCACCTCGTGC
>NW_025936550.1:0-1790 GCF_000764305.2 Hyalella azteca | reverse complement strand
GATTCTGGCCTCCAAGAACCAATTCAAGTTGTCTCTTTTTTTTTCTCTGTTATTGACAATATGTTGAAATTTAACGATAACCTGCTGAACTAGCGAATGGAGATTTCAAACGCAACTGCGTCCAATTGTTAGGACAATTTATTTATAATCACCTAATGAAGCGAGTATAAAATTGAGAGCATCTTAAAAGCTTAGCGCTTATAAATGGAGTGAAATATCTCATGGTATTGGATGGTACAAAGTAAATGAACAATGTGAAGAAATTTTTATCCGTGCCCATGCCACATGTGTATTCCAATTGATGTTTTAATAGAAGTCTTCACCCAGTGAAAATTTACAAATTTACAAACGCGTCAGCTTCTGATTTGATGTACCAGCAGCTGGGACGACTCTAAATTTTGTTAGGGCAGGTTTAATTATGATGTATGTGCAAGTTATGATATTTATAAGTTTTTAATAAAAAGTACTATAGTTGTTTCTTCCACAGTCAGGTCTTGAATCACCTCTGACGTGATCTCACTTTGGCTTTCATCTTGACTTGAATGGACCTTTAGCTTGAATAGCTGTTCTGTGGCAACATCTAAATTTGTTTTGTCTGCGGGTAGTCACAAAACTCATGTTTTGTCTGCGGGTAGTCACGTGTGAGCATTTAATAGAAGCTATCCTATGTTGGTGGTTGGAACGCAATTAACGTTCGTACCTCCAATATGAGTTAAAATTTTCAAGTTCCAAGCTCATAAGTCTAGACGTGAAATGAAAATTTCAACTCCATAAAAACTCTGAATACTCCATAAACTACTGTACCTTATTCTTCTCATTTTTTTATAATAAGATGTTTCTTGATCATTTATTTTCTCACATTTTCCTGTGTTTACAGTGACCGCATAGATACCATGTACAGCTCTCCTGATCAAGTCAAGGCATACTTGGACAAGCGACGTCCCTCCGCAATGCAGAGAGGTAGAATATATCATAAGATTGATTAACGTTTTAGCCAAATTATTCCCGATTCATTCGAATTGCTTGAAATTAATGTTTATCTGTTGCAAGTCTTGAAATTTTTCAAATCTCTACTTAGAAACGGCATTTTACCCTTAATTGTTATCATCGCTTATGTTGCACCGTTGATTCCTGAAGCAACTTTGTTAGGACAAAACATAAACTGGCGTTTCTACATTCAATTTTATTTGTATATACTTAAATAAACAGGGAGATGCTCACAACAATGAACCATAAGTTGATTTCGACTTCATCAAGAAAATCTTATGAGCAAGAAAAAATTGAATGAAAAGCGGCGACTGATGAGGATCACGAACGCGTTAAAATAAGTGGGCAAAATAAATTATTCTATGCATAAAAATTGAATATTTTTTGACAACCTATCTCGGACTTTGTGTGAAAGGTAGATTTACGTCTCCCAAACTCCAATAGGGGCAACTAGAGCGGGGACACATAAGATCGGTCTCCGTTTCGACAGATTCTACAGCCTCTGGGCACTTGCGCATTTACCAAAGTATATTGGTAAGTTTTCGAATATTTAACCGTAAGCTGAACTATCCGTTTTCAACTGATATTGAAAATTGTTTATTTAAAAAGCAGAAAGGGTCCTCGCCGTTTCTTGGCAACGCTGAGTGACGGTGGTGTCCGTACTCATTATATTAAGCTCTACCTGAGGATCTAGTTACGTGACTAAGGTCGTGAGGGATAAGTAAGACACACGTGCCTGAAAACATCTCTTATATACGGGTGGTTATACATTACGATACAGAGGTATATGCTACGGCGTCGAC
>NW_025936549.1:0-631 GCF_000764305.2 Hyalella azteca | reverse complement strand
CACAGGATGAGGTGCTAGAGAAGACTGAATATGGTTAGCCGATGGACTTGAAGTTTGGTTCCATTCAAAGGGAATCCCGAAACCGCAAGCTTCTAATACCTCAAAATCGCTAAGGTGGTGCCATGCAGGCAATTAATGTAGTTTGACTGAAACACTGTACTGAAATTTATCATATAACGAAAATTTTAGTTTTAAGTCTAGTTTTAGCTTTAGGCTATTAACGAAGTCTACGAAATTTTAAAGTTAAATTTTAACGAGGACCTTGAAACTATACTATTTTCGACAGACTGCGCATTCAGTTCGATCCATACCGAAACTACCTCCCCTCTGATGGCGCCGCCTGCTCTGATGGAATAATTTCAGCGAAATTATTATATTGAAAGGCGTTTCCTAAAAATATCACCGATACAACGAAGGGCCCTTGGGCTGAACCACGAACTTCCACACCATTAGTATCAATTAATGTGCTTCAATAAATAATATAAAATAAAACAATAACGCCACGATTTACCGAGTTATCGCCCTCGCATAAAGACGCTACTGGTCACGGAAGAATCCTGTATCCTTTACACGACGCCTGCAGCAGGATAATTTAGTCGCAGGTTGAATTGGAAAATTTTTGTTGTTCCTC
>NW_025936548.1:0-6260 GCF_000764305.2 Hyalella azteca | reverse complement strand
ATTCATGAATATAAACAATGCCTATAAATATGAAGCGGAGAATTGATTCTTGAATATAAACAATGCCATTAAATATGAAGCGGAGAATTGATTCTTGAATATAAACAATGCCATTAAATATGAAGCGGAGAATTGATTCATGATTAAAAACAATGTCATTAAATATGAAGCGGAGAATTGATTCTTGAATATAAACAATGCCACTAAATATGAAGCGGAGAATTGATTAATGAATATAAACAATGCCATTAAATATGAAGCGGAGAATTGATCCATGAATGTAAACAATTCCATTACATATTTGAGTAGGAAGAGTAATCTTTATTGGTGACACGGTAATATTTATTTAATGAAGCGGAGAATGGATTAATGAATTTAATTATAAAGCAGAGAAATTGATTCATAAATATAAACAATACCATTAAATAATTGCGTAGAAAGAGCAATCTTTATTGGTGACTTCGAATATTTTACAGAAATATTCGCGATTAGGAAAAGGTATGCATGCACAGTATATAGGGCTTCATTGATAACTGTTGAAAATAATGAATCCATCGCAGTGAAATACATGAGGGAAATATATAATATTTCTGAATTGTGCGTAGTGAAATGAATATGCTAGACCGGATAATAGGTGCACATAATATAATACAAAGCAACCAGTAATAACGGCAATAAATAAATAAATATAGGGAGTGGATCTTATTACGGAAATTCGAATTTTGAACAATTCTCGATATTTTTCTGTAAAATCGCTATCTTACTAATTGTTTTATTAATAGTTAGAATTTAAAGGAGTTTTACAAAAATTTCGGCCCTAAACAAAACGTTTTATTAGTAATTTAGGAATATCATTAGTTTATTTCGTATGCTTTTTCCTTATATTCGTATAGGTAATTAGAATGGTCGGGTTTGATGCTTCAGATAAAGTTGATGTTGAGCATACGAAATTTTAACAAATTCTGCTTGGCAGCGAAACCGTTGGCAAATTTTACAGAATAATTGAGACGTGAGCCAATTAATATTACCTTAAACTTTTGATGTTCAAGAACAAAGAAAAAATTGTAAATGATTTACCTATTCGATGATATGAGTGGCGATATCATTCGTCCTAGACTGAACAAGAAGGTGTATTCGATCGTGTTTAGATTGGAAAAATTATTTCCACCAGTAAGAAAATTAGAGACACTTGTTTCCAATATTTAATTTTGATTTGAATCATTAGTATTCTAAAAGACTCGCACATTCTGGGGAATTATCATTGACTCCTTATGTTTGAACTATCATAGCATGATGAACGAAGTGTGCAGGCAATGATTCAATGAACATTTTATATTTTAGCAGACTGCAGTGCAATAATTTTCTATTTGATAAATAACAAATTTACATCGTACCCAACATCTTGCAGACACCGTAGTAAATTGAAATGACAATTTTGAAATTTTTCTCCTTGGCATTCAAATACGCGAACAGTTTAATTTCATCGTATAAAATGCATCTTCATACAAGAATTGATCAAAACTTTTACAGGTTCGTTATTTCTTCATCTTTATTTGCCTTATAATTGTTGAACAGCTTATTTATCTCAAAAATAAATGTCACAAGTGATCCTGCTGCATTGTTAGTCTAACATTTAACATCTCGACGCTTTAATTTAGTAGAATTTATTTAGTTCAACTAATGATTTGTAACTATTTATGAGGTTCCGGTANTTATGGAAAAATTCACTATTGTGCTCGTCATGTCCGTCCGTCCGTGACTTCACGTTTTCGTCGACGAGAAAATGCGCTCTCTGTCACTCACTGCAGTGAGTACTGAGTTATATGTTTTAAAGCCTTGGATTTTTATCATGATCTTGGAGTAACTCTATGACTAACCATTTAAATTTAACATGTATTTTGACTTTTTAGACACTTTCCAAATGTATTCACTTGCAACGGAGCAGTCAACTCTAAGAGATGGACGTAATTATTACTCAATAAATTAAATTATTCCTCTAAATTCTGTATTAATCACTTTTTATGGATTTAGTGTAGAAAGTTACTAATATAAAATTTTTCACTACGAAACATTATTCTTTAATTTCATTAAGTGAAGCAAATTCACTTCCATAGTCAGCCTGAGTAACGATGAATAAACTATGGTTTAGTTTTAATTCATTTGGAGATGATAGGATCTGATTATGTTCTCAATTCAACAGCATTACTCAGACTGTTCCCGTATTCCGTGTAATCATTTTGCAATTCTATTTATGCGGCCATTAAGATATTGCCATTTTCGTTCCTTACAGCAAGTTATTTTATTGAAAATTCATCATAATCACATTTTCTTTAAGAAAATTGCGATTAATAACATTAATTAGTGCTTTTAATTATTCAGATTATTCAAGATTTTAATAAGTTATTGACTTTTCGTATTTTACCCGTAATGCTGTCGCCATATCTACAATTTTTGGACTAATTCTACCCTTCAAAAATTTGGTGCTGTATATTAAATATGAATAAATTGAAAACGAGATCTTCCGTCTAGTAGTTTAATATTAATTGTCATCCGTTCAGATGAAGTCCTTTGTCATATGTGCCTTATTAGGTCATTTATTATTACGTGTATAATTTATGGTGTTTTTTTACCGTAATTGAGTTTTAAAAACGCACAAATATTTTATCTGCTGTATATATTTTTTTATAAATATTGTATATTTGTTTATATTCTCTGGAGCTTGGTCACATAAAGCATACTTCCCGCGCCGAACTATTGAACTTTGATCCTGTGTCAGCTCTGAGTAGGCGTATGAATTTCCAATGAAAGCAGTGGCGCTCTGCGCTGTATATTTGATTAAAAATGGCAATATACAGCAGAAACTGTCCGCAAATACACCAGCAATTAATTCTGGTGCAGCAAATCTGCTCACAGGAGTCGATTTATTTTCTCGGACCAAATTGCGTTCAGTTCACTCAAGTATTTTTTGAGCGCGCGTTCGGCTTCATGACTTCATTTCATTGAACTGCTGCAATGGCCGCAAAACTTTGCTACGTGACACAGCAAATGAACGAGCACATCTGCAGTGGCGCTGCAAAAACTGTCTTATTGTAGGCCAGCGTTAATTTTTTCACCCTTGCACACCAACAATAAAATTACGACGATATAATAACTACGTAAAATTTGACTTTACGAATGCTTCGCCGTTTTTTACCAACCATGCAATGTTGCATTTCAATATGAGTGTCCCAGAGAGCATGATTTACTTTTAAATAAATGGCTTCACGAATACGACATAACATGATTAATAATATTTTCCGTGCATTGAAAACAACTATTTTCTCCACGAATACGAAATGATATGCCGTGCATTGAAGATAATTGTTTTTATAAATGTTAATAAAATGAAGCTGAAGGCAAACATCGTAAGGAATTTTGTGAAAATATTTATCGGATCGAATGTTTCCCTTTATTATTCAATTTAACTGCTACATTCGCAGCTTGGTATTTGTAGTTCTAGCAGCAATTCAGCCATCATAAAATTATCACAATCCCAAGTTTTACCTACACAACATTTGCGGTGCATAATGCCCTCTGCTCTTGCTCCTGTCAGACATTGCTTTAGTATATGAATTTGTAACAAATTCCAGTGCTTATACCATCAGTCTTCTTGAGTCGCAAGTAAACAAGGAATTTAAAAGCATTGCAAACGGCAAGTAAATTCACCATATCGATATTGAAAACGTTTCAGAGTCCAGCTCAAGCGTCAGTTCGACAATCTAGAAAATGAAAACAATCCATTTCAGTTCCTGCTGCTCCGGAATGTGACCATCACAAGCAGATTATTTAATTGTAACACGATTCTATTTGATTCACGATTCTCTGTAGCATATTAATTTTTCACTAACGATTTTTCTCTGAATCAATCCCTGTATTTGTAATTGCTTGAGAAGATATCCACTTTATGTTGTAGCGTTGTAATGCTTGCCATATTGGGCCCGTTGCCGTTCCTATATAAAATCCATAGCATATATTCTTTAATTTATTTGTTCTAAAGGTTTAATTTATACGAGAGTTGACATGAGAGTTGACGGCGGCAGGTAGTTTCATCAATATTTTAAACGTAACTGAATTGACTCGCTAATTTTTTCCGGATTATCACTCAACAAGTTGTTCAACTGTAAGTGATTATTATTAACGGCACAATTTTGATAAACAGAAACATTAGCAAGTATCTTTGGATTAAACTGACGACCTGCAGGGCCATTAAAGGATAATTAGAGTTAGGTAAGTGCGCCTTGAATTGATGAAGCTGAAGGCACTTCAGGGTAGCTTAATACCTCCACAACAGACTCCTTTGCTCCTCCTAGGGTTCGGCATTTGACTGAAGCATCGGCAATAAAGCTGGCCTTACAGCTCTGTTTGATTGCTCTGGCGCGCTCTAGCGCTTATTTATAGGCGTTTTGGGGGTCATTGATGACTATAGTTGGTCGTTGAGGACGGATGAACATATCTACTCAATGATCTCATTGGCTGAGTATCATACACATGCGGTGCAACTTTCACACTATTCATAAAATGTTCTTGACCGAGTTTGATAGGTCAATGGTCGAACCTTCAAACCAATTGCGTGATGTCAATGCTTTATTTGGTGCCCAAGTTTGAATGGGATCCTGTGAGGTTAATTGTAATATTAAATTACTGGCTGCAAAAAGAGGTTTTTCTTACCTAATATTGACCAAATTTTTTCCAGGCAATTTGTTCAATGAATAATCTAACATGCGTGTAATAGTTGTATAAATTGCTTAAGCCTTACGAAAGGATTCAATTTGGTAGTGCGACCATCCATTCTTCCTTTAACTGTTTTGTTCTATCTAATTATGATTAATCATTTAAATTTTTTTAAAAATGTATAAAATAATTGTTATCCAATAAACGCCTTTGTATCAATATTTATGATGAATCAAATATATAATGTAATAAATATAATCAAATGAAAAATCACAGCATGGCTTCTCAGGTGCTTCAGTAGAAAGCAATTAATTCTATTCTGGATCTAAGTCTCTTTCACAAACATATATGTGGAAAGGTCCGGTATTTGTTTTTGTATGAATATCGAAGATTTAGAAGTTTCAATTAACAAACGGCCCCGTGATTTAAGAGAAAGACAATTAATATTCATGTTTAAATTAAACAAAAAAATTGAGAATGTTTATGTTAGAGATTAGAATGGTCGCAGTTTGAGACAAAAAAGTCTAAATCTATGATCATTATTTAAGAGCGTTCACGTTTGTTCGCTTGAATTGGTAACTGAAGTGATGCAAGAGCTGGGCTACATTCAATGGCTACACATTCTGTACATCACACAGCCTCGTGCTGTACATCACACAGCCTCGTGCTGTACATCACACAGACTCGTGTTGTACATCACACAGCCTCGTGCTGTGCATCACACAGCCTCGTGCTGTACATCACACAGCATCGTGCTGTACATCACACAGCCTCGTGCTGTACATCACACAGCCTCGTGTTGTACATCACACAGCCTCGTGCTGTGCATCACACAGCCTCGTGTTGTACATCACACAGCCTCGTGCTGTACATCACATCACACAGCCTCGTGCTGTACATCACACAGCCTCGTGCTGTACATCACACAGCCTCGTGCTGTACATCACACAGCCTCTGCTGTACATCACACAGCCTCGTGCTGTACATCACACAGCCTCGGTGCTGTGTACATCACACAGCCTCGTGCTGTACATCACACAGCCTCGTGCTGTACATCACACAGCCTCGTGTCGTACATCACATAGACTCGTATCGTACATCACACAGCTTTTGTGATGTACATCACACAACCTGGCGTCATACATCACACAGCCAAAACAAAGCCTCATGTAACTTTTACAACGTTTTCTTAGGTCCACGACCAATGCTAGAGAATTCAAATAATTCATGTACGTAACATTTTATTTTGAACAGGTGACCTCACTACAACCGTAGTTTTACCCTCAAGATCATGTACTGAATATCCATCTTTTAGAGTTGTAATAGCACCCTCGATGAAAAGAGTACGTTGGTTTTACTCCAGGTTCCTCAGTAGGCATTGCATTCATTATTGATACATAACTGATGCACACCGTGAATCATTGCGTTTTGGAGACATTTTATATTTTAGAGTCAATGTCATTTACATCAAGCGTATTCTTGACTTAATTGTTGTAACTACATTACTGAGATTAAAGAGATACGATTGATGCATTTAGTTTGTTTTAGAC
>NW_025936547.1:0-1935 GCF_000764305.2 Hyalella azteca | reverse complement strand
CAGGATACTTTACTGGTCTACTTATAGGACTCAAAAATGAACTTGAGAGAGAGTCTAAAAAACTCTCTGCTTTGCCACTATGGTCAGAAGTAACCCGGACATGTCTTACATTTTATTATTGTCAGTTCGACTCGCGTAGTCAATATACTCGCGTATATTGTCGACTATAATAGTACAACTATTCTAGCTTTCTAAAGTAGGGCACACGGCGCATTTTTTTAACAACGTAGTACGGCGCACCGCGCAGGGCGCTAAAATGACAAAATAGATTCCCGCGCACCTGGCACATCTTCCTGACCATGGGTAGATTATGCATGGAATCAGGATTCAGCCTTCAGGAATGATCACGAATCACGAATAAATATTACTTACTAAGTTACTATGCTCAGAAAATGAAGACTAGTTTAGTATCAGTAATCCATTCGACTGATTCAAGGAAATACTGGAGATCGGAGTAATTACAGGCTGAACAGCACTTAGCAATCAACACGCGTAACTATAGCACTTAGCAATCAACACGCGGACTATAGATGTAACGGACTATAAACAAAGGACAATAAGGTAGACAACACTTAGAAGAATTTCGCACGCGTTAAAAGGGTCGAAAGCCTTAAATTCAGTCGCAAGCCTTGAATTTAAATATATATTAATATTTTCGCTTTCAAAACATACATTTATCTCCTATGTATATTGATTATCGGCTGCCATTCTGCGACAAAATAATGTGTCAATCAATCTAAATAGTCATGGCACATACAAGGATAGGGTGAAAATATATAGAGAACAAAACTATAACCTAAGCCCAACAACTCATTGCTATTTAAATTAAAAACTCATTGACATTAAGCAATTCAAGTGTTTTTTTCCTGACTAATTTTTATTTGTTCATAATTCTCTCGTTTAATAATTTTATCACAACGATTATATCCTTGACTTAAGGTTCGTTTGAACTTTGAAGAACTTCGAAGGGTAATGTTGTGAAAATTCTGGTAAATTTTAGTAGACCGAATCAACAGTTCTGAGACGAATTTCCACTGAAAATGTTCCACGTATACTTTTTTTAAATTGAAACCAATCTTGACCTAATAAAATGAAGGGTAGTTTTTTCGATATTAATGGAACTTCGAAGTAGTTCCCTTCGATATTATTTAGCAAATTGATGCTACTTTTTACCATCTGCGCACGCATGAGTTTGTCAAATTACAACAACAAGGAGATAATTAACAACTAAATTATATATTGACGGTATCATTTTTTGTGCGTTGTCATAATTTTTTTATCATTTGATTTCATTTAGCTGGTTGAAAGTTGATTCTTAGCCTCCTTACAGATGAGAAGCCAATTAAAAACAAAGCTATTTATTGACGTCTAAATAAGTATTGGGAAGTAGTCATTAATTAATTACTATCATTATATAAAAAATCCATTATAAGGAGATTATTAAGAGAACTCGATTGTCGAGTTGCATCCTCTTATTCACTTTAAGTGGTGACTGTGGTGTCAATAATCTTCTACCATTGAAGTGTCATTAGAGTGGCTTTTTCTATTTTTATAAGTTGAAACGTGCCATAGGTAATGTTTAAATAATTTCTTATGGATTTTAATAATATACATCGGCCTTTCTTCAAGTATTTTTTTAATTTTACTGAGCATTTCAGTTTAAAACTTGTATAAACAATCGTGAAGTGCAATACAGCTCGCCATTGTACCTGTCAACAAAACATTCACAAATTAAAAGCAAAAAGCGGTAAATTTTACGAAGAAATACGTGTAACTGAGGTCATAATTATTATTACCAAAAGTTTTTCTGTGCATACCAGTGTCTGTTTAAGGAAGAATGTTGCTTTTATTAATTTATTAATGATCTTGAAGATTAGAGTCATTTTGCGTTCCGTCAGTAAGTTAAGACTGTGTTGGCACTCTAAGACTATTTTG
>NW_025936546.1:0-303 GCF_000764305.2 Hyalella azteca | reverse complement strand
CTGCCAAGAGCCCGTCTGACTGCCAAGAGCCCGTCTGACTGCCAAGAGCCCGTCTGACTGCCAAGAGCCCGTCTTGCCGCCAAGAGCCTGTCCATCCATAGATCCAGAGGGACCAAACCTGCCTCTTTCCTCATCCATAATTTAAAGGTCCAATTTCAACATCCAATTTCAACATCCAATTTCAACATCCAATTTCAACATTCTTCAACTTCTATTTTGTTCAAGGCCTCTATTTCTTAATGATTTACTCTTTACTCTTAAAATTATCGAAAATTATTTTTAAAAACTAACAAATGTCTACTG
>NW_025936545.1:0-1834 GCF_000764305.2 Hyalella azteca | reverse complement strand
TGGCGCCCCCTTGTGTTCCCTAGTGAATTTCTAGCGCCCCCCACAGACACAAATAAAATCATGCGCCTCTTTCTATAAAATTTAGTACGCTGCAATTTTAAAAGACAAAGGTTAAACACAAATGTGTATTTCACAAATAGAACCCCCTTTTAGTGAACCAATATGTTTTTCAGCTGTTTTAACTGTTCCAGCACTAGAAACCTAGGACGTCTCGGGCAAATTTACGGCCCGGAATCTTGGCCGGTCGCACGACCAATCTCCAAATTAAATTATCAAGTAATATCTCCCAAACTAATGAACGCAGCTCAATAAAACTTGTAACATTTATTCATCAGAACTTGACGGTGATGTTTAGCATGCGAAAATTTTTTAAATATCACCTTCATTCGTGAGTTATAATGCGATTCAGGCCGAAATTCGCAGTGATCAAAGAATTTCTTCCAAACTACCGAACAGATTTGAACGAAAATTTGAATAAACATTCCTAACTACCAAATGGTGTTTTTTAGATTCAAAAAAATTTTTGGTTTTACCTTCGTTTGCGAGATTTTTTCTTCATTTCACCGTCATTCTTGATTTCACACTTCCTTATTCGCTTTCGTTCGCGAGTTATACAGATATCTGAGGAACGACCGGCTTTTCTACCGGCTGGTTTAACCAAGAGCCGTTTACGTATAACATAACATAACGTAGTGATATCGGCGCTGAAGTGTAGGCCTGATGTGGCCTGCCGCCGATTCTTCTTTGTTGCCGTATAACTCGCAAACGATGGCAAAACGAAAAAATTGTAACGAGCTAAACATAACCGTTGCTGAGGTTAGGTATTAAAATACTAAATTTCGTTCAAATTTATTCAGTAGTCTGGAAGAAATTTCTTGATTACTGCGAATTTAAGCACGTATTGCTGTTTGAATCACCAATGAATCTCGCGAACGAAGGCACAGTCAAAAAAATTTTTACGAGCTAAACATGACCGTTCGGTAGTTAGGACTGTAAATTCAAAATTTCGTTCGAATCTGTTCAGTAGTAGGTATGGAAGAAATTCCTTGATCACTGTGAATTTTGGCCAGTACTGCTATATGAGTATGGCAAAAACAATTGAAGGCAAAATTCAACAAATTTCACGAACTGTACATTACCGTTAGGTCCTAATGAATACGTGTACCAAGTTTCATCAAGTTAAGTTCATTAGTTTGAGAGATATTTCTTGATCATTGAATTTGGAAATTGAGACCGGCCGCGAGTCCGGCCGTTAATTTGTCGGAGACGTAAACCCAGGAGAGGTTAAAAAATATAACACAGTACTCACTGCAGTGAGTGACAGAGAGCGCATTTTCTCGTTGACTTAAACGTGAAGTCACGGACGGACAGACAGGCGGACAGACGGACAGACAGACGGATGGACATGGCGAGCACAATAGTACATTTTTTCCATAAATGAGAAAATGCGCTAAAAACAGATCTGGGTATGCGCTAAAAACAGATCAGGGAAAAAAACCATCGCTGAGAGTCATGTGCTGCACGTGTAGTATACAAATCGTCAAACAAACGTTCGAACTTCGACTTAGCACTGCCGCCCCCCTATCGCCCTTTTCTTCTTTACTGCCCCCCAAAATCTTTCCACCGCCCCTAGGGGGACGATATCGCCCACTTTGGGAACCACTGCACTAGTATAATGTAGGTAGATCTCGCTTGGGTGCGAGCGTGATTTTGAGTAAACAGAAGAGTGGGTAGTTCTTGCACTATAATCTAGAGTATAAACCAGTGGTTCCCAAACTTTTTCAGGCTGGCGCCCCTTTGGCTCCCTAGTGAATTTCTAGCGCCCCCCACTGAC
>NW_025936544.1:0-690 GCF_000764305.2 Hyalella azteca | reverse complement strand
AGAGCTAGAGATGTCGTATCTTTGATACAGGTATGCCCGCTTCTTAAAATCGACGAAAACGTGAAGTCACGGACGGACGGACAGACAGACAGACGGACGGACGGACATGACGTGCACAATAGTGCATTTTTTCCAAAAATGAGAAAATGCGCTAAAAACGTTGTGCTTATTCATTCATGTTGTGCTTATGGTTTTATGTTGTGGTTATTCATTTATGTTGTGCTTATGTTTTTATGGTGTGGTTATTCATTTATGTTGTGTGTACGTTTTTATGTTGTGCTTATGTTTTTATATTGTGCTTATGGTTTTATGTTGTGCTTATTCATTTATGTTGTGCGTATGTTTTTATGTTGTACTTATGTTTTTATATTGTGCTTATGGTTTTATGTTGTGCTTATGTTTTTATGTGGTGCTTATTCATTTATGTTGTGCTAATGTTTTTACAACACTTCTCTTTAACTTCACTTCTTGTCTGTTTGTTTGTTTGTCTGTCTGTCTGTCTGCTGCAAATCTTGTAATCAAAATTTAATACACTTCTACTTATTTTATCGATCTGAAATTTTGCACACTTGTGTAAAGTTGGAGACAATGCACAAATCAAATGTCAAAATAAATGATTTTAAAAATTAAAAAAAATTTCAATATTAAAAAAATTGAAAAAGTAATTTTGTCAGCTACAAATCTTATAAC
>NW_025936543.1:5270-17686 GCF_000764305.2 Hyalella azteca | reverse complement strand
CGGTGACCAGCCCTTGGTAAGGCCTGGGCGGTGACCAGCCCTTTGTAAGGTCTGCGCGGTGACCAGCCCTTGGTGTGTTCTGCGTGGTGACCAGCCCTTGGTAAGGTCTGCGCGGTGACCTGCCCTTGGTAAGGTCTGCACAGTGACCAGCCCTTGGTAAGGTCTGCACGGTGACCAGCCCTTGGTAAGGTCGGCGCGGTGACCAGTCCTTTGTAAGGTCTGCGCCGTGACCAGCCCTTGGTAAGGCCTACGCGGTGACCAGCCCTTGGTAAGGTCTGCTTGTGGTCGACATATGAGGCCTGCGTCCACACAGCGGCAGGAATCTATTGACTGTTAATTTCAAGCTCATTGCCGACCTCGCAAGTACAGCCTGCCTCTGATATGAGAGTACAGGATGTCTTTGATATGAATATATGAGCAACTATGAAGAAGGCACCCGCAAAACTTACGCATATCTGAGCCTCGTTTACTGCAGCCTGGCACGCGAAGCATTCAGGACGTTTGAATTTCAGTCCAGAAAATTCAAACGCAATAATCCGGCTCCGAGTTTTGGATATACGATATATGGTTTGTTCCTAACTGTGGTTTGAAATTAGTAATCAAATAATAATTGTAAAGATTGATGAGTGATATTGTAAAGAGGAGAGAAAGATTTCAAATCTCATTCGCATGTATATCCTTGGCTGCACTAGCATTTGCCAATAGTTGCGCTGACTTACGTTATTAGTTGCACTATCTTATGTCATTAGTTAAGAACGCTTTTCTACTCAATTTCCGTATCTAAACTGTCGAACACGTTGGTCATATGGGGTGGGGTATCTTCTAATTCTAAAAAACGGGTCATCACATTAATAAATAAATCGTTGCGCACTATATTTCGGGTTAGGTATGATGAAAACAATATCCCTTTGACTCGTACTACTGTATTATATAGGCAGTCGAAAAATTTAAAACTTGACGATATGTACAAATTTCAGCTTTTAAAATTCATGAATAGGGCACTCTTCCACGATGAACGTCTTTTTAATTCAGCATTCGCCTCTCTTGTTAGTCAACATTCCCATGACACCAGGGGCATGCATTTTAACTTACCCCCAGTTCGTTTGGAAATTGAAAGAAACGGTACAGTTTTTAATTGTGTGAAATATTTTAATGAATTACCTGATGATTTTAAAATCAATTGTTCTAAATTCAGTTTGAAGACTAAATTCCGCGATTTTATTCTTACTCGTTATTAATTTGACTCTGATTAGTTTCGTAAGATTTTTGGTAATTGCCTTTTCTCAATAATATTTTTGAAAAATAATATGGTGTAAGACAACATTGTTTCGACTTTTCGTCTTAGTTGTATTTAATTTTTTTAGGTAGGGTTGTTATTGCCTTTGTTGAATATCATTTTTAGTCGCCATGCTAATTATTCTTATTTCAATTTTACTAAAGGTTAGTTTTTATCAGGATGTTTTCAATTTAGTCACTTTCAGTTCCCTTTTGTCTTATCCCATCGTCATTATATGTTATTGTTTTTCGATTGTATAATATCGCTAATGTCGCCTGTGAAGCTTTTTAGCTTATATGGGCATTCGCATGGAAGCATTTTGTATTTTTTTTCTCCAAATTTTTGTCATTTTCTTGTTATGAAATTTTTTTGTATGCTCCTGTGTGAATAAAGAATAAAGAATAAATAATAAAGACTGTCTCTTATACACATCTAGATGTGTATAAGAGACAGNACAAACCCAACCACTCTAGTTACAAATTCATACCTAACAATAGGTATGAAGAAAAAGAATCAAAGATGCTACAGTTTAAGAACGTCGGAAATTTCCAACAGCTGCCCCATGTTACCCTACTCATCTACTTGAGAAAGACACTCATCTACTTGAGTAAGATACTCAACTACTCGAGTAAGATGCTAATCTACTTGAGTAATATACTCATCTACTTGAGTAACATACTCATCTACTTGAGTAAGATACTCATCTACTTGAGTAAGATACTCATCTACTTGAGTAAGGTTCTCACCATTTGAGTGCTTCATTCCCTACTCCTACAAGCGAGTGCAGGCTAGGGTAGAATGAGTGACAGCGCGACATGTCAAGTATTGTATATATTAGCGTGAATTATTAAACAAGAGTTTAGGGTAACATGACGTCAAAAGTGAGTATTTTGATTGACGAGGCGTTGACATACAGTGGGGAAAATAAAGATTTAGTCAGTCACCATTTTGCAAGTTTTCCCACTTAAAAAGATGAGAGAAGCCTGTAATTGGCATCTTGAGTAGACTTCAGCTATGAGAGATAAATGTGGAAAAAAATTCAGAAAACCATTTTGTCGGACTTTTAAAGATTTTATTTGCAAATGATTGTGGAAAATAAGTATTTGGTCAATAACAAACGTTCATCTCAATACTTTGTTGTATATCCTTTGCTGGCAATGACAGACTTCAAACGTTGGTTGGTTGACAATAAAGGTTGGGACACACTATTGTTGGTATGTTGGCCCATTCCTCCATGCAGATCTCTTCAAGAGCAGTGATGTTTTGGGGCTGTCGGCGGGCAACATGGATTTTCAACTCCCTCCAAAGGTTTTCGATGGGGTTGAGATCGGGAGACTGGCTAGGCTACTCCAGGACTTTGAAATGTTTCTTACGAAGCCACTCCTTTGTTGCTCCGGCAGTGTGCTTGGGAACATTGTCATGCTGAAAGACCCAGCCACGTTTCATCTCCATTGCCCTTGCTGATGGAAGGAGGTTTGCTTCCAAAATCTCACGATACATGTCCCCATTCATTCTTTCATGTACATTGTACACGGACCAGCCATCCTGGTCCCTTTGCAGAGAAACAGCCCCAAAGCATAATATTTCCACTCCTATGCTTCACAGTCAGTGTGTTGTTCTTGGGATGCAACTCAGCACTCACTTCCCTCCAAACACGACGAGTAGTGTTTTTACCAAATAGTTATACTTTGGTTTCATCTGACCATATGACATTCTCCCAGTACTCTTCTGGAACATCTAAATGCTCTCTAGCAAACTTCAAACGTGCCTGGATATGGACTGGCTTGAGCTGGGGGACACGTCTGAGGACTGCAAGATCTTAGTCCATGGCGTCATAGTGTGTTGCTGATGGTAGCCTTTGTAACGTTGGTCACAGCTTCCTGCAGGCCATTCACTAGATCCCCCTTGTGGTTCTGGGATTTTTCCTCGCCGTTTTTGGTATCATTTTGACCCCACGGGCTGAGATCTTGCGTGGTGCCCCATTTCGAGGGAGATTAGTAGTGGTCTTGTAGGTCTTCCATTTTCTGATTATTGCTCCCACAGTAGATTTCTTCACACCAAGCTGCTTGCCTATTGCAGATTCAGTCTTTCCAGCCTGGTGCAGGTTTATAATTTGGTTACTGGTGTCCTCCGACAGCTCTTCCGTCTTCACCATTGTGAAGTTTCGAGTGTGACTGTTTGAGGTTGTGGGTAGGATTCTTTTATACAGTTAACGACTTCAAACGGGTTTCGTTTAATACAGGTAATGAATGGGGTAAAGTGAAGTCTCTTAAAAAATATTTTGCAGGTCCGTGACAGCCAGAAATCTTGATTGTTTTTAGGTGACCAAATACTTATTTTCCACCATCATTTGCGAATATCATATTTAAAAGTCCGACGAAATTATTTTATAAATTTTTTCACATTATATCTTGCATGCTTAAGGTCTACCAATGATGTCAATTACAGGCCTCTCGCAACTTTTTAAGTGAGAGAACCTTCACTATTGGTGACTGACTAAATACTTATTTTCCCCACTGTGTTGTATCTTATAATATATTGAATAATTTAATTGTCCTTTTGTCCTCCTGTACCATAATTTTTCACCCGTTAAGCTAGATATTTTGCTGCGATGAATATTCTGCCTGTTTCCTTGCTGTGGGTTCACTCCAGAAGCCAACTAGGCCCAAGCATCAACGGTTTAATGCGGTTCTTGATCGTAATTCAAATTCAAACTATTTCGTGTTTCGAGAGTATAAAAGTCGTAATGCGTTCGGCAAAGACCAGCCTGCGGTGGAAACTTCGATGGAATTATTACAGCCGTCCCTCTCCAAAATCGATAAAAAATCGATCAAATTACGCGGTCATTGCCTCGGACCTCCAAGAACAAATATATGCATTCTATTAGTGCAGACACAACGTGGCAGTTCAATTAACTTCCTGGGTAATGCAATATAGATAATATAATTGGAGTGTAACGCCTTCATCAAAGGAATCTATGACTAGAACACTTCAGCACTAATTATACCTCCTGACGTGCTGAGCTCTAAGCTTAAAAGGAGTTCAATATTTGTATCCTTATTCGCTTCATCGTTTATTAGTGAAGGAATAGATCAGTGGAAATTATTGAATAAATCTACATAAAACATGAAAATTTAATACATAATAGAAACGCTGGCAAGGTTAAGACTAATATCAGATAATCACAAGAAAATACATAAAAAAATATGAACTAGGAACGCTGAACCGATAAAGTGACATTGATGGCGGACAGAGGAAAAGTGGCAGGCGTAGATACGCGTCCGCAATATTCTAGCAGATGTTGTCGGCTACATGGCGCACTTATATGCCGCAATCTGTATTGGAGATAATGTGCAACTCGCAGGTATACATATAATTCGTTGAATCGTCTCCGCTAGTCTCTTTGGTTTTACGCAGATGAGATGGTAATCAAATTACGGCACATTCAAGCCATCAATTGACAAACAACTAAATCATCTTGCGAGTTATTTGTTTGATTCATGTATTGAGTTAAAGTCAAGTAAAGATAAAACAAATCAATTCCTCCACTGATAGAAGTTAAATGTTGGAAAGATCTCGAAACATCACAGAACTGCTTAGAATATACATTGTTGCCATTTACACGAAATATTCCTGTCAACACATCATCGTTGCCATTATATCGACACCACATCATCATTGCCGTTATATCGTCACATCATAATTGCCTTTATATCGTCACATCATTACTACCTTTAATTGTCGTCACCACAGCATCAATGCGTCATCAGTGATCAACGATTATGATTTTTTCCTCATTTACAGATACTAAATTACCACCTGCAGTTGATGCTCTGATAATTAAAATAAATCTGCTGCTGTTCCGTTAACAATAACACACGATAACTGTGCTGCTTTTCCACGATATCGACCTGACCGTGGGTCCCAACAGACGGCGAGTTGCCGCTATAAATGCAGCCGGTGATTAGACTCTGCACAGCAGAGAATACCTCTACTAATGCCTTTACACAGTGTATGTTTCTATTCCTCTTTTGGTTGAAATTCAGCTTCCAAACATCCATTCTGTCTGTCAAATTTGACTCATACTCAGGTTATTTTGTTGACACATCATGTTGGTGGTGCAGATCATCTGCCTGCTCATGCTTGTCCTCGGTGAGTGCTAACTTACACGCAAAAAATTGTGGAGGCAAAATTAAAGGAATTTAAAATGATCAAAAGGTACTGACTAATCTTTTAATGGTTGACCGCAGCGTTTGGTGGTGTTCCGTGAATTCGTTGTGTGACAAACCTACTATTAGTCCATATTCGCCGGGGATCCATTGGTCCAACATTTGGACTCTTGATAATCACATTACAGCTTTCCACCGATGCGAAAATGATTTGCAATAAGTTTACGATCCAAGAAATTATGTGATCTGAATACTCATGTCGTTTAATAATTTTAGAACACGCCCCATGTTTGGCCGTGCCCTATAATAACTTAGGTGATGGAATAGTTGTTATAACTTAAGTGATAAATGATTGCTGAATTTAACGTCATAATTATCTTGTCCCCGAAGCATTCTCGGAACGGTTCATTGGTGGATCCTTGTTGCTATCTGGAGTTGGAGAACTGCGCTTACATTGAACCGGGTGGGGGCTGGGTAGTTCAAGATGCCACTTGTGACAATGAGAGAGAAACTTATCCCTTGTGCTCAAAAGCTCCAATAGATGGTGAGTACTCTCAACTTAAACTTATTCAATAGAATACATTGAATGGAAAAGCGCTTGACCATGGTAACATAAGAAGAAAGCCACAAATGTCATCAAAAAACTGCATTGCATCAAGTTGACATTCGCCTGCTTCTAAAAATTAGTGAAAAGTTGCATATTCATTGAATCATAACCTAGTTTAGAATACAGGCCACGACACTATACTTGAAGATGAGTGTGCCTAACGAAAGAACGTGACGCGACCAAAGAACACCGAAGTAGCGGAAGCAAGGTTTCATGTTTCTGTCGCCCATGAACATGAGCACGGCGGGCTTAGCAAGTCTTGAATCCATGTGTATTGCTTTGATCACTGACCAGGGATATTAGAATGCTCTCAAACGTAGATTGACTGAAATTTTGAAAGGCGATTCATTATTATTTCATTTTAAAATATTTTCGTAATGATATCAGTCAATATATAGCAGAAATAAAATCCACGTAATAATGTCAATATGATGTTGCCACGTAAACTTACAGCCATCGCGAGATAATCTATAAATTTAAGCTTCGACTCTGAAGGGTGAGTCAGTCAAGCTATAGGACAGATTTCGTTAACACAACTTCGACAGAACTCGCTCGTGTCACAGTATAGTCACTTCAAATTGACCTCGTATGATGCCATAAATTTGCTAGTAGTAAGTGTGAAAGTTAACTCGTCTCAATCTCTTGCTATAATAGCTTCAGTGAAAATGAGTGAAACCCCGCATCTTCAGTGATGTGTATTAAATGAATATTCAGTAATTATTTTTAGCTGATGCTACCAGAACGGCAATCTGCCAATCTCGATCAATGATCGCTGATCAAACGTGCTGGATTATTGCTCACATGCATAGGTATCAACCTTTTCACTCACCCAGTGGAAAGGATCCAGTCGAGGTTATAAAGAATCCTCCTAATTTTTGTCATCAGTTCTCAAGAAGAAGCTGACCATATTGCTGGGTTTTAATTTTTCTTCTATTTAACGAATCCGAACTCGTTTTCCGTAGACCAAGCAGACGCCAGACCAAAAGTTCCTTTTCTCGTTGCTCCATTACTATATAACTCTCATGCCCAGTATCTTCAGAAGTATTCTCTTCAGTGCATTGTACTCTATTTCTTGTTATATTTAATGATGTCAAATATTTTTCCGATAAGATTAGGGAGAAGAGAGAGCCTATCATCGCAGTTTGCATAAACAGCTTAAATCACAGGTTTCCAAACATTTACCCACAATCTTACCCTGATTATTAGCCATCAAGATTTCTTTGAGCACTGTCCCCCAATCGAAACCTTGCCGAGCGCATCCAATATTTTTTAATCACCACCGCCAGTAAAGATTTGGAAACTTTTCGTTATTAATAACCGGGGTCTTAACCTAGAGCGAGTATCACTATGGCAGGCATTTCATTAGAATATATAACTGGTTCAAATTTGGGAAATACCTCTCAGAACCGGGGTGCTCATTTTTATTGATTATCACAAAGCTATGAGGTACTTTATACGTATTATTTCTGTAGTGAAGCAGGTGTTTCATCCGGTTCGTTATAGTGTTGCGAGGTACTTCCTTTAAATACTTAAACCCAAACAATACCAATTTATTAGAACAGGAACATCATGTGAAAAGTTATAAAAATACATGGTACACTTGGCACAATGGATGCCAAGCCTCATACTAACTCGGGCTAAATTGGGCACAAATCTCCGATAGAAATTCAGGAAACAGAGATATGACCTTAACTGATATGACGATTTCGTAAACTAACATTCAAGCAAACGCAAAAAAGCCATAAAAAAGAGTTATTAGTCTAGATTTGATCTAAAACAAGATTTTTTACGCTCATCATGCATTAAATGAATGGAAATGTCAATATTTTAACTAAGCTTAATTTGATCTAAAACAAGATTTTTTACTCTTGATGCAATAAATGAATGGAAATGTCAATGATTTTTAAACTAAGTTCAATTAAGCTCAAAATTTCCATGAGTGTAAGTAACAACTGATTTTTTAATTTGCAATAGTTATTACAACAATTTATTTGTTTCATTCGAAGATGCGACATTGGTGCTCAGTAGTGGGTATAATATGTAGAAGTGGCAGGTTGAAAATAATCTCTTGAACAGTGTAGGACTGTAGGTGCATGGGTTTATTCATCATATGCTAAATTCACCATTCTATATGTCACGTTAGAATCGACTCTCCTCTCATTCCGTCGTATCACATAGCAAGGCACGCGTACACATTCACCGACGCCCTTTAATAAACGGGAGATGGTCATGGTTCGTGCGTTTACCCTGGTCAGCCTCTGACCAGCCACATCATGCGGTAGCGTCATCAGCGTTTGACCATGGACATCATGACGAAGCTTGACCAGCTGCTCTTTTTAATCATATTACGCAGATTTGGCCTACCGGGCAATTGACTTCCAAAAGAGGCTGGTAAATAGAAGCAAAACACCCTACGGGGCCGACTTGCGCCTGATTCACCCCTAAGCCGAATATAGTTCCTCTAAAACGACCTTAATCGGCACGAAAATTTTGACAGGGCCCTATCAAAATTTTGATGCCTGTCAGCCGCTGGCTCAGGCGCGCCCCAAGCTCGCCCAACGGTATAAATCAGCGGCTCTATGTCCGCTTTAGGTTGCACTAGCCTATGTCATTAGTTGCACTAGCCTGTGTCATTAATTGCACTAGCCTATGTCATTATTTGCACTAGCCTATGTCATTAGTTGCACTAGCCTGATGCTCAGTGTAGCCGCCATTTTCCATTTCTCTGGAATTTGCAGATGTAGAATTAGTCCACTAGACTTAGTTTATTTCTGATGCGCCAGAGCATTCAGTGTTAGACCCTAGATGCTTGTATAGTACCCGAGGAACGCAAGCTATTCGGTCAGTTATATTTGTTCATTACTTGAATTATTGACTATACCGATTCATATTTATTTATTTATCTTGGTTCATACATTGGCATTTCTTGTATATATCGTGAATCATTCTTTGTATATTTGTCTTATGTATTTTCTTGTAATTTTCTTTCTAGAAACCGTACATCATGGAATACTCGTTTTTACCCTGCCATGATGGCGCGTCTTAGAATAGTTCAGCAAACGTTCTCAAAGGACTAGCCAACAAGAAAGTCCTTTACACTCAGTTTCTGGCACGACATGAACACGGACGACTGTCCTAGCTCACTTATATACTTTAGTGAGCTAAGGAGTAACTCACTCACTCATCTACATGAGTATTATACTCATCTACGTGATTAAGGTACTCATCTACTTGAGTAAGACACTCATCTACTTGAGTAAGATACTCAACTACTTGAGTAGGATGCTAATCTACTTGAGTAATATAGGGCAACATGGGGCAGCGCGCCCCCCTTTTTTTTAAACTAAATTTTTGATGAAGTTTTAATTGATACGAGGTGGTTCTTTGTTTTTTTTTTTAATTTACAACTAATGAGGAATGCATGATGTGAATTAGACGCCTATATATGTTTATTCAATTTTTAATGAAACACTATTTGTAAAAAGTGTCAAAATGGACCAATTGCCCCACCCCTGGGGCAATGGGCCCATGGGCTTGGGGCAAGGCGCCCACCCTTTGTCCCTTTACCACAAATGCATATTTTTCGTTTAAAAATGAAAAAAAAAACACTTTACAGTTAAAAATAATAAAATGTAATAAAAAATATGACATTCACTCATTTATTACCAACTCAAAAAATCATATACGTAACTTGAAAAAATATACTCCTGGCTTAAAAAATCTATCACTGAAGTGAAGAAAAATATTTCATTGACATAAAAAATATATATCCTTGACTTGAAAAATATATCCTTGCGATAAAAAATTCGTCCTAAACATGAAAAAATGTATCCTTGACTAGAAAAAATATACTTAGCTGATCAGAAAAAAAAAACTTCGTTTAATAGGTTCGAGCCACTCTTCCAAACCATCCTGCCTGCAATCTTCCTTTTCTCTCAGTTCATTGCAAGCTTCGAGAAGACGTTCCACTTTCTCCAGGTATACGTTGAAAAGCACTTTAATTTTTTCTATGTTGGTCTCAGGGCAATGCAAAAGTTCCTCGATCTCACGATTCTTTCGAGTAACTGCACCAAGAGGACCTGACGGGAATTCTCTGGTACGTGTCGAGTCTGATTTGGCAGCCGAAATCATTTCAGAAAACAAAACCTAGATGGTTGCCAATATTTCGATACTGTAAAACGCTTTTCGTTTGTTGGGTTTTGGTTTGACGTAAGTCCGCGTTTTTTTAGGATAACCACGGTTTCAACTACAATTTTTCTTTTTATTGGATTAAAAAGTTGTATCTGTAAGAACAAACATAAATATATTAACCCTATAAACTTCATTGTATGCTTATAATATTCAAATATAACAAATAATCATCCGAACTATAAACAACTTATATGAAGGCATAAATCAACGCACCGAAATATTGTGGGCAGTTTTGACGCGGGCTACGAACTGAGCTAACATGAAACTATTGATACGTTGTCGGCTATCTTGACACTCTAAAGGGCGGATAAACAAGTAAATCATAGGAGCGCATAAAAAAATAGACTATTAAAACTAAGCTAACAAAAGGTTCGCTAAAAATATTTACAACTTTAATGAAATATAACGAATAGACAACTTAACTTAGGAACAAGGCAAGATCCGATGAAGGAGTGCAGTTAGCCGACGAGAGAATCCCAGACGACTGACGGTTTAGTTACGGACAACTGACGGTGGGGTTACGGACGACTGACGGTAGAGTTACGGACGACTGGAAGTAGAGTTACGGACGACTGGAAGTAGAGTTTCAGACGACTGGAAGTAGAGTTACAGACGACTGAAAATAGAGTTACAGACGACTGGAAGTAGAGTTACAGACGACTGGAAGTAGAGTTACAGACGAGTGGAAGTAGAGTTACAGACGACTGGAACTAGCCCACACGACTGGCTCACAGGCGGCGGGTAGAGGCACAGACGACGGGTGGTTTCATAGGCCTACTCGGTAACACGGCTGTGGTAGTCTTGCTGTTAACTCGGGTTACTGGTGTACCAGATAGTCTCCCCAACCAGAACTGGAATAGACACAAGAGAGATCAGCATGGCTCCTTAAATGTGTCAGAGGTACTAACATAATGACCACAATTTAGACAAGTGAAGATTTCCCATCAAGAGCACACATTAAGTAACTAACCTATGGCGCTGGCGGCCAGAGCAAGAGTGGCCCATGGCCGGCTAATGAAGACAGACTATGACTCCAAATGTAAAAATTACCCTAGGGTCACTAGAAATGGCTTGATCCTTACAATATTTGCAACACTTCAGTTAAATCTTTTAAAATTACTCGATTGCACTGTCCTCTCCGATGGCTCAACAGTAGAGGGTTGGCTTCGTGCGGGGGAGATCGGAGTTCGAATCCTGCAGACAGGGACGTTCTTCAAGTCGATTTCTAATCAGGTATGTGTATGATACTCTGATAAATTCAAAGTGAGCTGTGCATTCTCAACTTTTATTTGCAGCACCTTCAGCAACACTCTACCAAACTATAGGCTATGGCACAGTAATCGCAGAGGGGAGCGTCTGGGTCCTAGAAAAACTTTTTTATTTACGGATGGATCACTTTGAAACTTGGTATACCTAAGACTTCTTTGTTCGTATCAATTTTTCGAAAAATGAAAGAAAACGTGGAATTCTTAGAAAACGGCCAAAAAGGGGGTACTGTAGAAAACTATCTCCTCCGAGGATTTTCAAGCTACAACATCGAGGCGCATATCATTCGATGCGTAAGGACCATATCTATCGATTCGTCGTAGCTGTTTTCGAATTTTTGTGGGTTTGGGGGCAATTTTCGTAAAATTTTCGAAAATTTTTCGATATCCCCTTTTACTTTTTTCGAAATGTTTTCGAAACTATAACGAAATTGAAAAAAAGCTACAACCAATCTCTAGATATTTTATTTGCAAATCGAATGGTATATCTCTCATCGCTGTATCTTCAAAACTGTAGGAGGAGATAGGTTTCCAGTGACAATAAGTGTGAATGTTCAGTGGAGCCCGACAAAGTCCCAGGCGCCTCGAAATCGGCATTCAAGACTGCAAGGAATGCGACTAGACGATACTGGAGCTCGATTTCTGTCAAGGATGGTGAGAGCGACGGCGCGAGAACTACTCCGTACGACTGCCGCAAGGTTACTGGAGCTGAGTGTGCGTTAGTGCGTAGACTAGCTAATTATAGTGCAATGCGGGATTTATTCTCTATGTTAAATGTGAAAGAACTCTCCCACAGAGACATCCAGTGCATCCGAATTGTCGTAGTCTATTGAAGGCCACTCATTCAGAATGTTACTATTGTAGATCCCTTCCGGGATCTGTCGTGAACGCATAAATCAACGTACAGA
>NW_025936543.1:0-5264 GCF_000764305.2 Hyalella azteca | reverse complement strand
TTATTGCAGACACTGCAACACTGTCTGTGTTATTGCATACACTGTCTGTGTTACTGCAGACACTGCAACACTGTCCGTGTTATTGCCTGTCTCTTATACACATCTAGATGTGTATAAGAGACAGGTATAATTATTTCAATTGAGAAGGGGCAACACCTTCATTCTAGTTTGAGGTCAGAGTATAGATATGTCAGCCTCTGAAACTGTCTGGCACTCACCCGCACGGCTCAGTGGTACCGACTACCGAGGACTTACGTTTCATGAAAGGTTGAAGCTGGTGCAATCGGCTGAAGCCGGTGTGTGATCCAACTGGGCTCTAGAGATCATGCGGACGTGGAGAGCTTAGCACCTCATGACTCCCATCCACATGCGATAATTAAGAAGTACCCGAACTCTGGTCCTATCGTCTTACGATACACTGACAAAAAACCGACAGTCACAGGAGAGCAGCTGTTCACGGGGTGAGGTGCTGGAGGAAAAGCTCTGAAGATAGTTAGCCGAGTGACTTGAAGTTCCATTCAAAGAGAATCCCGAAACCGCACGACCCTAATACCTCAAAATCGCCAGGCAATTACTGTACTTCAAATATATACTAGCAGTACTGAAATTTATGATAGCTCGAAAATCATACTTTAAAGGCTAGTTCTATAGCTTAGTCTATTAACAAACTCCACGGAATTTTAAAGTTAAATTGTAATGAGAACCTTGAAACTTTACTATTTTCTACAATATTTGCTTATCGTGCAGGTATCTGCGATAATCCCTACGTGTTGGTGGGCACGCAATGCGTACACATCATTCCGTCCGTTTACCACTGGCTGGATGCGCGTTCTCAGTGCGCGCTGATCGGTGGAGATTTAATCACCCTGAAGGACTGCGACCAATACCACAGAGTGTACCTCTACCTCGACGAGCAAAGTAACTACCCACATGATTTGTGACCATTTGTGTGTACCTTTACCTCGACGAGCAAGGTAACTGCCCTCATGGTTTGAGATCCCTTCGCTGTGCACCTCTACTTCGAAGAACAAGGTAAATAAAGTACCCACATGGTTTGAGATCACTTCGCTGTGTACTCTACCTCGACGAGCAAAGTAACTACCCACACACATGGCTTGAGATCATTTTGGTGTGTACCTGTACCTCGGTGAGCACGGTAACCACCAACATGGTTGGAGATCAATTCGCCGTGAACCTCTATCTCGACGAGCAAAGTAACTACCCACATGCTTTAAAATCATTTATTATTATTCTACAAAGCATTTATCGTGGCGTCTGGTTTAAACGAACTTCAAGGGCACGTCACATATAAGATAATTAGCAAGCGAAAAGTAAATAGTCGCAAGAAAGGATGGGATCGGATAAATGGCTAAGCACTAGATTCATAGGCTCTACGAAATAATTCCGTCTTTAGGCGTCAACGAAACACCTGCAACTAAGGAGCCGAAGTTACGGAAGCCGTGAAACTATTCATGGTTCAGGCAGCGGCGACCGGGATCGCTCTGTCGCCGACGGTAGACAGACGTGTAGATGGTACGACTCGGTCCGCTGTTAATAATGAGCGTAATCGTCTCCCAGAAGGCAGATCCTACACGCGCTGCAGACATTCTGTGAGATAAGGAGGCGCCAGACCGTGAAGGCATCGGAACGTCAGGACAGCGACCCTGAACTGTGTGCGCTGATGAATGCACAGCCAGTGTAGATCGCGCAATACCGGCGTCACATGGTAGAATTTTTGCTTAGTGTACACGAGTCAAGCAGCAGCGTTCATTACGGAGTGCAGTCTATAAGTGTCGTGGACGGAAGTTCATAAAGTGGGGCATTACCATAGTCTAATCTGGTCAGAACGAGCGCCATCACATGGGCCTCAAGAACCGGCCTCGAAACGTCTGCTACTCGTCGCAGAGCGCCAAAGCAAGCGGTGGTGACTTTGGCAATGTGACTGTTCATTGAAAGTGCCCAGGTTGCGAACTGCGGATGCAGGCATGACGAACTCGTTGCCCACGCGAATAGGGTTGGCCGGAAGCTGATGCTGACGCCGAGCAGTCGCAAACCAAATAAAGTCGGTTTTTGATGCATTGAGCTGGAGCCGGTTGGAGCGCATCAAGTCTAAGACAGCGTTCATGCAGGCAGACATACTATCCTGCAACGCTGCGGTGTCAGCAGGTGCATCGTAACCGCAAATTGTGGTGTCATCGGCGAACCTATGCGGATTCAAACTATGTAAATTGATTATATGCAATACGTCGACAGTATATAATAGGAAAAGGATCGGGCCGAGAACTGATCCCTGTGGTACGCTGCAAGTGACCAACGATGGCGGAGAAGAAGAGTTCCCGCGTCAAATGCATTGGAATCTATTGCTGAGATAGGACTCGAAACACAGCAGCACTCTGCTGCGCAGGCCGAATGATACATCAAGTCGACGCAATAAAGTAGCGTGGTCGTCCGTGTCAAACTCGGCCGACAGGTCGAGTCTAGTGCCGCAATGTGAAGGGCCGCAGCGCCCGTAAACGAGGCATAGGTGACCCTAGCACATAGCAGCTCAAAAGTGGTGGGTCATGTGCCGATGTCAAGAACGGTAAGGTGCACGCCCCCACTGGCGACGGTAGCTACTCCACCGTAATTCGTCGTTGCCAATGTGTCGGGTTGCATGTGGGGCCGCGCTCGCTCGACTACCTTACGGCGCCATGGATAGTCGCTAGATTCAGCTTGGGTCATATAAGTGATATAAGTGACGCTCACCTACAATCAGATTAAAGCTGAGTATAACCGACGCTAAAACGAATACTCACAATCTGGTCCTGCCAGTCAAAAACACACGTCGACGTAGTTTGCGTCAAGCAAGCTGAACGTGTGGCAAGAACAGAAAAAACGGTCCGGCAACAAGCCCACTCCAGTAGTCTCTAGACAGCTACGGTTTTTGCGTAATGTCAGGACAGTACCGTCGGATTTAAGGCACTGTCAGCTCGTCTATAGTCAGCTCGTCTATAGTCAGCTCGTCTATAGTCAGCTCGAAGCTGAATATAGTGAACGCCGAAACAAGAAAAACCACAATATATATCTAGGCCCCTGTCAAAAAACACCCTTACATCGACGTCGTTTGCGCAAAGCAAGCTACGTGAGCAGCCGTAATTAACATTCCATTCAAACACTTTTCAAATCAAGCCAAGATGGCCGATCAGCCATAGCAGAACAAACAATGATGGCCGAACAAACTGAGATGATAGAACAAACAAAGATGGCCGAACAAGCGAAGATGGCCGAACTAACCAAGATGGCGGTCGGTATCGGGACAGTAACGGTCGCCTCGGTCAAATTTAAAGGGATAAAATTCAACGTCAGAATATCGTAAAGTGAAGTCTTCTATGTCCAGAAGAAATTGCTCGTAAACATTCACGTCGTCATTTTAAACACGGGGCTGATCAGGCTAAGATTGACGAATAATTAACCAAGATGGCAGATCAGTATCGGTACAGTAGACACCGGTCGTGACTGTCAGATTAAATAACACCGCCTTCAACGTCACTGGATCCTCAAAGCGTAGTCATCTAAGTCGAAATAACTAGCTTATGAAGATTTGCGACGCAGTTTTCAGACACAAGGGTGTCAGATGTTTGCACTAGAGTAAGTTGTAAACGGAGCTCAGCAGCATTCGTTCGCCTGCAGCCACAGCCGGCGAAAGACATTTTGGTGTGTACCTGTACCTCGATGAGCAAGGTAACCCCTATACATGGTTTGAGATTACATTGCGCTGCTTTTTCTCACAGAGCTGAGATCGAACCCGCACCTCTCTTCTCTGATACTGGTACTCAGAACTGTAACCACTGAGCCACCCTGTTTTCCCACAAATTACATGTTTTCTCACATTCCGAAGACACTTGACCAAGTAGAAAACTTGTGAAAGCTCTAGTCCGCGACATCATGCACTTCTGTGCTGTCTTCGAGGATTAACTATCATGCACTTATGTACACTACTTCTGGGAAATACCATACAAGGTAGCGCTACCTCAGCAGTCACGAAGTAGTAATACTATGTATAATTATAAGTCAAAGTCGTCGCACTAACAGGATATATGAAACGTTTGCTCAAGACTGGACATTGTTATTATAGATGAAGTTTCCACGAAACCATCAATATATTGCGTTTTTGGGTTCTGCCATGGATTTTTCTTATTTAGGAATAAATGCAGATTAAAGCAGCATTGGATAGATATTTAAAAATCAGTAGCGTCATTGGCGCATTCATTATGTTAGGTGGACTAAAGCCAAGGGAGCAACTGCCGCGACAATCGTGTTCAAATTTGGGATGAGCAATCCCTGTTTAAACACATATGAATATTCTAAAATATTTCAGCCGTTTCCATTGGTAGAAATCGTATCTTCTGTTTTATAAACTGAAAACTCACAAGTTTTGAAATAACTCTTTCAAATTACGCTAGCATCCCTGTGAATTTTAATGCTCTTTCAGCAACCAACTTTAATCTATCACAAGAATACCGAGATATTTGGGTCATGCGTAAAAGCTAACCTATTCTAGCAAAGTTAGAGCTGTTGGCCAACAAGGCTGATTTATAATTTGTTTTCTTTGATGTAATGCATGCTTTGATTTGATATAGTAAAGGTTTTAATTTAATGTCTTACTATTAGGTCACGACCCTCTCGGATACTGGATTGGCGCCTCTGACGAAGTGCTGGAGGGGCAATGGCGCTGGATTGACGGTTCGTCCATGTCCTTGGGGCTTCCGTACTGGGGGACGGTGAGCAAATTCAAGCTACTTTCAACTGCAATAGACTATTTAAATAAACCTTTCATAATTTAGATGTATTAATTTAACAAACTAACGCAAGACCTAGTGTGTCCTCTATTCAGAATTTGTCATCGTCGCGTTGAATAGGATACTGTATCTGCACGATTTAGCCTTTATCACTAACAGATATCAATTCATTCGCTCAAAGTTATTAAAATCAGTTGAACAGGTAAGCCACCTCTTCTTGTGGCTAGTGCGTAAAACATTATCCAGAGAGCAATTGAAGAGACAATCAAATCAAATACAAATGTAGGAAACTTTGTTTTCATTTGCTTGGAGCATTGAGCCCCGTACACGACGGATACATTGCTCAGCAGACATAAAAGTTTAATCTTGAATAAGCGAGAAAAACAGTTTCATATGTCGCTTGTAGTTCAACACATAAAAAATTTAATCTTTTTAATTGATTAACGAGTGCAGTGAATTTTGAACACTGAATCGTTAGATAGATCG
>NW_025936542.1:0-426 GCF_000764305.2 Hyalella azteca | reverse complement strand
GACAAAACGATAAGTAATGAATACCGGTATCTTGAACCTGAACCTGAACGTAACGTAAATTTGGTGGAGTAATCACTCCGATTCACCCAACTTTAGAAGATATGAGACGATAGGAAACGTCTCTCTCTCTCTATATATATATATAATATTCACTAATAAAATCCCTATTTAATCACTCAGTCATTCCAGTACCTACCCTGTCATTCCAGTTCCTACTCAGTCATTCCAGTACCTACCCAGTCATTCCAGTTCCTACTCAGTCATTCCAGTACCTACCCTGTCATTCCAGTATCCATTCAGTCATTCCAGCACTACTCAGTCATTCCAGTATCTACTCAGTCATTCCAGTATCTACGTGGACCTAACTTGGTTTTATAACAAATCCTGTAGACTTTTCCTGTTAACCTAATTTCTGTAACATGAAAC
>NW_025936541.1:0-898 GCF_000764305.2 Hyalella azteca | reverse complement strand
TGTTGTTTGAAAGTTTTACATTGCACATTTCTATATTTTACTTCCGATTTTATTGAAAGCGTCATTGATGAACAGAAAACCTCATTCTCTTTGTTCTTTCATGGATTCTAACAACCTACTTCTAATAATCAATTTTCTTGGACTAGCATTTGTTAGTACCGGTAGTTAATACCTGAGTGTTTAAAAATGTAAACTCATTAATTTTTGTAGACTGAGTACGGCGGGCACGGATTCTGCCACATCTTCGAGAATGTTGTGCCCAAGATGATCTCGCGAGGTTTGGCTCCAGACGTCGTGTCGGCTTTCCTCACCACAAACCCGCAGCAATGGCTCACGTTCTCTAAGTAATGGGGACATTTGTGGCCTTTTGAAGGAACTTTGTTACCTTTTTGCAGTTATACCTGGCCTTTTTGTAGAACTTTGTAACCTCTTTACAGTTATACCTGGCCTTTTTGTAGAACTTTGTAACCTCTTTACAGTTATACCTGGCCTTTTTGTAGAACTTTGTAACCTCTCAGTTATTTGTGGCCTTTTTGAAGCGCTTTGTGTATATTTGAGGCCTTTTTGTGATGAGGACCCGACCACAAATACATAGCCCTGGACAACTGAAATTTTTATTAAATGACCAAAGTTCGTCACAAAATTACTTTTATACATTTATAGAATGTGTAGATGATAGATTAGGATTGACTAAACCCAGGTTCTTGAATTATGAACGATAATTATGAATTGTCATGAGAACGATAATAATTAATTGTTTTTTCATATATTTTAGGACAACAGAATATGAACAGATGCACAACGAATATACAGTGGGGGGAAATAAATATTCGTACACTTGAAAAATCGTATTATAATGTATGTAAGTACACAAACTTAACAGGAAAAGTGATTTAAA
>NW_025936540.1:0-2549 GCF_000764305.2 Hyalella azteca | reverse complement strand
GAAGCCATACATGGGAAGCAACAGGCACGAGTTCGTCGATAACCTTACGCCATTTCTTGAACATTATTGCATCTAATATAATTGATCTCTACCATACCATGAAAGGCTGAATTTCATCATACTCCCACATGGGGAGAGAAAATTAACTGTTTATTTTCCTATATATATGAAATATTAAAATGTTGATTTGTTCATATATTTGTTTACTGAACATACAGTATAAAAATCGATAATTTTCATCGTTAACTAAAATATATGCTTCGGATGTCAGTTCAGCACTCAGCGTTAGCAGACTTGTATATCATAGCAACACAGTTCACATGAATAATTTTAACCATGTTTATATTTATTCAAGGGCAGTAGTGTGATGGAAGATTTAGTGAACAACTGGCTTAAAGTGATTCATCGTAATTAAACAAGGCTTGTTTGCTCTGACAACAAAGATGACTACAAAGATTTTAAATGACTAAAATTAACAAATTTGTTGATGTGCAAGTAAGGAATTAAAAGGTCAATCCAGGTTTGAAAAAATGATGAATTTGCAATAATATATGTCATAGAATTTAAAATATCCTAGGCGAAGATACGGATGAGTAACGGACGCTTCGAAAAATCCGTCTATACCATAGTCAGTCCTCAAATAATATATAATAATATACGTTTAAAAATTACTTTTTAAAGACAACACTTCTAAAGAATCCAGTATCTCCAATCTTACAGATGTACAATGAATTTCTCATCTATATTCGTCCATTCTATTCGGTGTCGCCAGGCTTGCGTATCAATGCTTCATGAATAAAATTATTCATTTCAAACATGTTAGTACCTCTCAAACATGTCAGCTCCAGGTCATTCTGATACCGATTTTAACCGTTCTTTGGAGACTCCCGTCATTTTGACAATCGCAAAGCAATAAAAAATTAGAACATATTATCTTCTAGTAATAATTTGCAAAAAAGTGTATATCTGAGTAAATACAATGAATGTATATGGAATAATGAATCTACATCTAAAGGGACGCAGTATAGACCCCTGCATAGCCCTTGCCCACAATTCAATATCTATTCCCTTCCGCTCGTAATCACGCTAGAGGGCATATTAGCCTGTGTGATTAAGTGCCTAAAGCCATAGGTGCCATTTCCTTTCCTGGAAATGAATCAATCAGCCAGATAACATCAAGCCACCGAAGCAACAGCCGTGGGCAAATAGCCAAACTGTTGCGTGCTTGTATGGGGTAAAATTCTGTGGAGTAGGCCTGTTGACAATTGACTATTTGATTTAGCAGGCTGTGGAGTGAGGCAGGTGTTGCTTAAAGTTGGTGTGGGGAGATGACTCAGTTAACCACAGCTTCTGAGAACTAAGCAACGGCAGACTATCAAGGCTGCACAGTCAAAATGATTCAAACATTAATTCTTTCTGAGCAGTACGTTCAGAAACGCATTTAATACTATTGATTTATCAACGCACAAGAATAAAACAAGTGACTTCCACCGACCATTCATAAGATTATCTGCATAATAACGTTGAGCCTGTATGATTGATTACTGCAAGTAGGAAATAAGTTTTAACTAACTAGGAGAACCTCGCTCAGGCAGACTTACTTCGTGACAACGCTGACAATATGAGTTACAATAAACATTTATCGATGGGGAGCAGTGAGTTCACAGACCAGGTGAACACCTATCTCCGATCAACCTCCTGGACAAAAACGCGGTCTGTCTCACGGCCGTTACTCAAGAAATTCATCGTACAGAGAATATCTTCCAAAGTACTGGACCGATTTCAATGAAACTTGGTATATAGAATCCTAACCACCTAAAGGTGATGTCGAGCCCGTGTAAATTTTCGCGATTTCGCCTGCGTTCTCGATTTATACGGTAATACGGGCAAAAATACGCATCGTACATGGAATTTCTTCCACACTACTGAACCGATTTCAATGAAACCTGGTATATAGAATCCTGACCACCTTAGGTGATATCGAGCCCGTGTGAATTTTCGCGATTTCGCCCGCGTTCTCGATTTATACGGTAATCTTGGTGTTTTTATATATTTTTGTGTTTTTAATGGAACCTGTTCCTAACTGGACCTAACCTGCGAGGTTTTCGTTTATTGGCTAGGTTTTTCTATGTTTGGAGTCCGGCGGCTGGAAAAACCTAGCCAATCAACGAAAACCTCGCAAGTTAGGTCCAGCCGAGCTCTGTAAATATGTTATAAATATCACTATCAAACTTCATTAAAATACTTTTCTATCAACTGGATGCTAACTTATTTTGTTATAATACATGTAGGACATGAGGCAGCCTTTTATCTCCACATTTATGCGCAAATACAGTTTGCATGTCATGAATGCCGAGTGGCAACTTCAGTTGCCACTATGTATGATTTAGCTTATATTGTCTTTAATGTCAATGATTAATGCCATTTATGAATTTTGTCTGATTGCTAGACTCCTAATCCATCATTTCAAAACTTAAAATTATAAAATATTTACTTATAAACAATTTTAACATAGCCTTTACTGTGGGCCGGTACAGGCCTGATCAAAA
>NW_025936539.1:0-2453 GCF_000764305.2 Hyalella azteca | reverse complement strand
GAATGCTTGTCTGGACTCGTGATTACCATCTGAAATGAGCGAAGCTTGCAGAACAACAGCGGCAAATCTGGATAGATGAAACATCCGAGAATTGTGAGGCCGCAAATGAGCAGGTGTCGAGCGTAGCAGTTTATGAGCAGGACAAATTCCTGGACTTGAAGAGAGGATAGTTTGTTCAGGACATGTCTTTGTTTACTCGAGCAGCGTTTAATCTATGGATTTGCTTTCTTTCACTAGTTGCGAAATTCCACAATAAATCAGCTCTTTGCGTTTATTTATGACAAGCAAATCTTAGTTTGATCATATTTTCTATAGTAATGGAAAAATAATTTGTGACGATGTAGTTTAAATATTACCAAATTATCTTGTGAGCTCTCAAGAATATTATTATTAGTACGTTTAAAAATGTGATGGTTTTATCTAAGTAAAAATGCTATGGCCGTTTTTTGGGATGTCTGATGTCGCTGCAATAAAGCTCGCGACGAGTGAAAATGTCATGACCTGAGGCAGACCGACCGCTGCAGACGACGGTAAAGTGGAGTTTGGTTTTCCCTGGAAGGAAGCGACCAGCGTCCAGATTTGTGGGACTAAAGATTCCTGACCATTGACAGTTTCTGGAGGTGTCCTCAGCCCGGGACCTCAGACCGCGGGCCATTAATACATCCCTGATTAAACATTACCTGCGGTTCAAATTAAGTGTCTTATTAATGACTGGCGGCTTCATGGCTGATACTAAAGTAGCTTATGTTTCTAGAAGAGTGCGAGGTTCATACCTTCTGGTCTACGAGTACCTGCAATTAACCCATGCTTGACTTGTAAATTATTCTTCTGCGAAGATTATTTGCAACTGACCGTAGGTCATATTTCCAAAATTGACTTTAGGTTGCAGAGTAAAGCACGTCATATGGATTTATAACATCACCATGCGGGTCATAATAAAGTTAATTTGCTAGAAACTAGTTTGTCTGTTAGAACTTTTATGTTGCCATTATAGTCTAGAATTCAAAGAAGATGGAATGTTAAAGATGTTCTTTGAGATATGGATATTCGATAAGAAGCCATGCAGACCGGAGGTAAGTAGCGTGTTAAGTCCCGACATGATTTATTTCAGCAAAATGTGTCAATTTTTGTGGGTATGTGGGAACTATGTTTTCCATGTATCATTACTCGACGTATGTATTAATTTTGTATTTCCGTGAATGCCTTTAGTTGGAAGTTTCTCAACGATCTAATACATGTCACTTGCTTCATTCTGCTTGCAAGTAAGTCAACATTTAGATAGCAAACTAACTAAACTAAACTTTCCATGGATTTTTATAATAATTTAAACTGTACCTTTAGGTCGATGCGCAAAAAGGTAGTGTGACCCAGACAACTTCTTTGTTATTTCCAGACTAAGACTACGCGTTCCCCTCTCTCACGACAAACATTTCCCAGGAACTGACATCCATCATTAGATCACGTCACCTTGATTATTTTCAACTATATAAATTTTAGAAGTATTTATTCTGTGTTCCATCAACTTCTGTTTATATAAAATTATTTTAACAAGCGACTTGGTTATATCGCTACAATTTCAGATACTAGGTTTAACATTCTTGCAAGGTACAAATCTTGGTAAATTGGTGGCTTGAAGGCTTGCACCTGCGCCGCTGAAGGAGTACGTCAGGCCCGTGATAAGATGGATGTGGGCACTCAATCCTCGCCGTAGCTGTGATGCGAGTCCTAATGTAAGATGGACAATAAAAAGTTGCTTGAGAGGTGAACTTGGACAATCTCGGATGTCACACTAGCTGGATCGACAGCACTTTGTTTTTCACATAGATCTAATATTCACTGCATTATAATTTCCCAATTCATAATAAATAGAGGTAAGCAGCGAACAAAATTTCGATCTCACTGACGATGAATTATTTTATTGAGTTTTTCGTTATATATGGTAAATGAACGTCCATAGACTGCAAATTCTTGCACCACGATCGATGAAGGTGGCAAGAAATACGTTCGCATTTGCGCTGGCTAGAGTGACACAACTGAATGCAAATGAGCGATCACTTTCTAGTCGCCGCGACAAGCTTCCTGTGTTTGATATTTGAAGCCACTGATCGAGCTGCCGAGGGCTCTACAGAATGTGATCGAAATTTTTATTTATTTCTTATATATGATATTTTCAAAGAAATTCAGAGTAATGACTGTATTTTGAGTAGAACAAATGTTGGATTGGTGTTTGCTGTAGGTTCTAAGTTTTAAGAGAGCATGAAAACAGTGAGTAATGGGGCTGATTAAAGTTAGCCATCAATGAACTCGTCGTCATAGAACTCTCACGGAATTTTTTTCGCATAATTAACTCTAATTGGCAGATATAATACAACACATAATCACTTGATTGTAATTATTGAATTTACGCAATTATCATTCCTAGACGAAGCGTATTTATTTTGTTGAAAATATAT
>NW_025936538.1:0-335 GCF_000764305.2 Hyalella azteca | reverse complement strand
GAAAAAGAATGTTCTTATTTCTTGGTTTAGAAGACCATTTCATATTGGTATAACAATACGTTGCAAAACTATCGTCTACTATCAGATAAAAAACAAACCATCTCCTTACAGAAGAATTTGTGAATTAAATTAAAAAGGAATTTTGAATTAAATTACAAAAGAATTTGTGAATTGAATTGCAGAAGAATTTGTGAATTGAAATCCAAAAGAATTTGTGAGAATTACATAGCATAACATAGTGATGTCGGCGCTGAAATGTAGGCCTGATGTGGCCTGTCGCCGATTCTTTTCCTTTTTGTGCCTTGTTCACAGAAGATTTAAAATCGTGTCCTTTG
>NW_025936537.1:0-889 GCF_000764305.2 Hyalella azteca | reverse complement strand
CGTGTCAGCAGCAGCGGATGAGTTAAGCCGTCCGTGTCAGCAGCAGCGGATGAGTTAAGCCGTCCGTGTCAGCAGCAGCGGATGAGTTAAACCGTCCGTGTCAGCAGCAGCGGACCAGCTTTCATACAAGTGTCACCGTTGGCTTGGCGCCAGAGGGACGATATGCTAAAGTGCTATGCAAGGTCAGCGTGACGCACATTGATACAATTTCGCAGCTTCTTCCGAGTGTCACAAAAAATGACGTCACACTAGCGCACTGTTCTATTTTCGTCTCTTCTAAAATTTATTGTAAAAAAAAAGGAGATCTTCATCGGGATCGGCAAGATGACGTATGGATGCTCTCATACACTTAAAATTAGATGAATGCTGGAAACTTGCCAAGAAGAATATAATTGATCGTCCATAACGGCCAATTACTTAAAAAAATGGACCAAGTTTGTAAGAAATCAGAACTTGATCTGCATGCATCGAACGCTCATTTGTGTTCCATCTAACGATGATTTCAATTTGCTTTTGACCATAATATAAATGCGTGCAAATTGATAGTTCACAACCTTATAACAATCGGGCTCTCCTAAGCTATTCTAGTCAGTTGTGTTCGCTGGATAGGTACAAATGATGTGTTATAAGCTGTGTTGTTCAAGCGAAACACCTCCTAGGATGCGTAATCATTTAGAATAGAATAAAAGTGTCGGCAATGAAGAAATAGGCCCATGGCCTGTTGCCGATTCTTGAATTTTTTTGTGACTTGATTCACAGGGGATCCGGCCTTTGGAACCCGATCTTTCCATAACTGACGATTGATTGAGATAGCTGCTGGACTTATTGCCTGCTCCGTAATTTACTAGGCATTTTAAGACTGAACATATGCTCCTGCATAGCTTCGTCT
>NW_025936536.1:0-6730 GCF_000764305.2 Hyalella azteca | reverse complement strand
ATGTCGTTTGTCACTTCAGCTGTGAGGCATAGTTTATTACTTTATTTGTATTTCCGGACAAGAATTTAATATACCTCGTAATTAACTTTTACCTCACAACTATTCAATTAACATTGAGTGTTTTACACATACTCATAGGTATGTGTTACTGCTATGGCACAGGCTCTCAGAAGCAACTGCTGAATTCCTGAAGTTGCACCCTGAATTAAGTCCAAATTAATTGAATTATCAGCGAAATGCTCGTGACTTTTTACGACGTCGGGGATATGTTTGTACCTGCATTAATTTCAGTGCGCGACAATTAATAAGATTAATTAATCATGTTCATTTAATTTAATAAGATTAATTTAATATATTTAATAAGATTAATTTAATAAGATTAATTTCAGTGCGCGACAATTTCTACTCAATGAAGTTCCGGCAGCTTGTCATGAAACAATTAAAATGAATCAGCCTTATCATCCATCCAGTTTTGGGTGAATGATGGAGGCAAATAGCTCCAGTGATTTGGTTGAAATTACATAAATCTCCTATG
Source organism: Hyalella azteca (assembly GCF_000764305.2). Lineage (NCBI taxonomy): Eukaryota > Metazoa > Arthropoda > Malacostraca > Amphipoda > Hyalellidae > Hyalella > Hyalella azteca. Next base: position 6,195 of record NW_025936536.1, on the reverse strand, counting down.
AAGAAGCTATTAAAATCCTATGTGGGTGCTGCACTTCTCCAACTAGCATCTCCAATGGGAAAAAACAGATTGTAAAATAAATAACTTGAGTAGAATAAATAACTTCTGTCTAACTATGCCAATATTGGTAAAGTTAGGCATGAGTTATTTATTCTGCAATGTTTATGCAATATTCGAAACATCGTATTATATTTTATGTCTCTCAGCGCCAACAATATTATGTCCCAGTTCGTTTCAATGGAAGAACAAACAATAAATTTTGTAATAAAAAGCCAGCTCTTGTTTTCAATTAAACTTAACCGAATGAACATTGCCTGCACCACGTTTAGGACACGACAGCTTTCAAGTTACTTACGTGGTCGATGGCGGAGTACAGAAGTTGACTGCTCACTAAGGGTTCACCAGCTATACTATGAGATGCATGGATAACTGCTGAAATTTGACCGCTTTTATATATGTAGCATTTATCTGATCAAACCTCCAGGCTCAATAAACCAAAGATATGAGGTTTTACGACAGCGGATGAAAAATTTTATAAAGTGCGTGCAGCTTGCGCAGTGTATACAAGAAATCGAAAGAATTAAAAATCTTATTAATAATATTATTATTATTAATAATAATGTCTGAATCAACGTTGAATCAACTACGCATTACGACATTGAGATCGGGGTGAATGGAGGTTTAGAATGAAAATTGAAGCAACATCTTTCATGAAACGTCGTACTGTCGTTACAATGCAACGTTGAATCAATGTTGCTACTACGGCGTTGCTGCAACATCGAATTCTATGGTTGAATCGATGTTGAAACAACTACGCATTACGACATTGAGCTCGGGGTGAAAAGAGGTTAATAATGAAAATTGAAGCAACGTCTCTCATGAATCGTTATACTGACGTTACAATGCAACGTTGAATCAATGTTCCTACTCCAACATTGCTGCTGCAACGTCAAATTCTCTGGTTGAATCAACGTTGGAGAACCAACCTGTTTTCTAATAGAAACGCTATGCACTATCAACCATCAATGATGCAATTACATGCATTATTCTCTTTGTCTTCTAAATTCTTGAGAAAATGATACTGGAAAATTTGATTTAAATGAAGCCGTACATGCATATTCTATAGTAATAACAGTGTGAAGCTAATATGTATTTGAAGACATAACACCCAATGACCTGAATAGTGAAAGCTAAGCGTTGAAATAAGATTATTGCACGTTAATAAGTCAAACAGCGAAGTGTTAGAAGGAGGTTACAGCCAAAGAGGGAACGAAATGTTGAGCCGTATTATTCGACAAGGAAAACAGCAGTGGGGGTAGACTTCGATGGTTCGAAGGAAGCTCGCTTTGTAGCGAATGTGAGCAATCAGCGTAGTAGAGCAATCAGCGTAGTAGAGCAATCAGCGCAGTAGAGCAATCAGCGTAGTAGAGCAATCAGCGTAGTAGAGCAATCAGCGCAGTAGAGCAATCAGCGTAGTAGAACAATCATCGCAGTAGAGCAATCAGCGCAGTAGAGCAATCAGCGTAGTAGAGCAATAAGCGCCGTAGAGCAATCAGCGTAGTAGAGCAATCAGCGTAGTAGAGCAATCAGCGNTAGAAGAGCAATCAGCGTAGTAGAGCTATGAGCGTAGTAAAGCAATCAGCGTAGTAGAGCTATGAGCGTAGTAGTAGCAATCAGCGTAGTAGAGCAATGAGCGTAGTAGTAGCAATCAGCGTAGTAGAGCTATGAGCGTAGTAGTAGCAATCACTTGGTAGTACTCTACACTTCCAAACAACGCGTAGTACACCGGGTAGTACTCCTGGGTATCATACTTGACAAATATTTCCGGGTTGGCGGTATCGTCAACCGTGGTGTCGATGGGGAGGTTGGATCTGCAAAAATAAAAATCTCTGTACAAAATGCAACACGATGAATAATAATTTGTAGATAGTATTGATTTCATGATTTATTACATGAAAAATAAGTTTCTTGAGTAATTACTGGCAAAATTTTATTGTTTACTCGCTACAATACACTACAATTTTTATAATCGCATAAATAGGATTTAGTGGTATGCAGTTTATACTCGGCATATTCTTCGTACTGAAGTGATGTATGATGTTATGGGTACCCATCAGTTGAGTACATATAGCGCACCATCACCACACACATGATTTGCAGTGCAACTTCAACCAGCATAGACAATACCAATAATGTAAATAAAATTAATTTGTTAGGAACAATTTAGGACTGAGATATAGCATGCCTATAGGGGTTGAGGTATAAGAAATATAAGGTTGAGATATAGGATATTTAGGATAACGCTATACATACTATGCAGTACCGTCTTTAGGAGGCCTGATGGTATCTGAGTTGCCGGTGGTGGTGAGTCCAACGAGAAAACTGCAAATGAAAATTGCATCGCCATATTTACGTGAGTAACTTGCTCTGCAGAGATGAAAATAAGTTACGATTTATTAACGAAGTGTCAGTTTACGCGGCATATCAAGAAAAATAACGAATGATCAATAATTAGAAAAATTAATGGGTCATATTGTTTAAATGTAACAATTTCTGATGGTGGTCATGATACAACCTTTTGCTGGGCCAAAATTGATATTGATGACCCACACAAGAGTAGAAGTGTATCGAAATTTGGACAAAGTTCCGTATATTTTTCTGAGTACGTGTGTGTTTGGTCGCTGGCATGCAGTTCTGTACAAGCTTGGTGATGACTATAAAACTTACATGCTATAAACGATTCATATTTACAAAGAAAATTTTGATAAGTCATTTCTCAACTAATGAAATCATGATAAATGTATGATAAATGCGAAATGCATTCGAACCGTTTAGACTCCTTTATCTTAGCATAAATTATTTAATTTTGAATCATACTGCTGGGGTCGCCCAGGTCCGGCCAGCCGTACTTATAGTACTTTAACGTGGACACCAACAAAGGCTTGCAATGAAAGACACTTCAGAAAACACTCTCTTGATTATGTAGTTCCATAACTCTCCTAAAGAAAAATAACAAAGAATAAGTAACCTTAAGTAACAAATAAATGAACAAAAGACAAAGTATGAACAAACCTTCTCATGAATAAACTAATCTAACTTTACAGAATATAACAGAATAAAGAACATCTCGGAATAATCCGCTAAATGTAAAACACAGGAACAAACAAATAACCAAGTTAAAACACAACTTGATACTATGGGTTCAAATGCGGGACTGCCTAGGACATACTAAAGCCTGCAAATCTAACTTCCGCATTTCTAAACTAAAACTAAAATTCCAAAAATACAAAATCATGAAAATACTAAATTAAAATTCCCTAACATTACAGCAACCTGCAAAGACTCTTTTGATAAATTAAGTTAATAAATCACGCTATATACACGACAGGTATTTTCATTATAGGCAGTTTGTGATTAAGGGGATTCGGCAATGATATTCATTTGAAATTTCCAAATTAATTCGGCTTCATTTGCAGTTAGTGGTTCCAATATAATATACAACGAGCATTGTTGAATATTGCAGGGTGAGGGCGTTTCCAATTTTCCTAGGTCAAACAATATTTATGGGAACTTTTGGGACCCCAAACCGAAACTTTCAACATTTAAGTCTGTGTACATAGCCTCACATATAGTAGTTTGACGTCTTTGTAGGTTAACGTTGACCAGCACAAAAGAATGGAAAACGCCGAGTGACATCAAGAATCGCAGTGGTGAAAAGATGAATAGTAATAGCTGGTAGATACAATTCCAAGATAGCTAATGATGTTAAAAATAAAAAAAGTGTGGCTACATATGGCTGAAAGCAACTTACTTGTCCGAGAAATAAGCTCCTCGTCCGTAGCAATGTGCTTTGCCGGACGATCCAAGCAGTCGCCAGTCGATGTTTTTTTCGGCTATGACGTTGACATTTTTTGAGTCTGTGCCATGGAAGAGACATTGTTCCCTGTACTGAACACTCGGATATTGAATCTGAACTTTCTTGTTTTGAAAAGCATTTGGTAGGTAAGGGTTGTTGATTTTAGAGATGCGTATGGGGTTTCCGTTTGGGTAGGTGGGTTTGAGAAGAGCTAGAACTTTGGCGTGCTTAGCTTGGTATCGTGAAATTGGCACAATGAAACACTCTTGTACCCTAGGGACTTGAGGAAGTTCTTCTTCGAGAAGCATTTTCAAGAAAGAATCTGTAATGCCCATTATTGCAAGAGTTATCCACATGAGTGGAAGAGTCATCCACAACTCGTCGTACGTCCCATGGCGACTTGGTTTCTCAGGTTGGTCTGTTTCATCGTGTTGAAATTAACTGTGGACTGATGAGTGGGGCTCTGGATTCGCATTATCGAATTTGAATTTTTAGCAAACTCTCGCTCTATAGCTACTGAAGAGGTAGACACTCTACAAGCAGGATCATTACCGGAGCTGACTTCTCCATAGTCAATCCACTTGCCATGTTCATCTTTAAACTGCCACTTGTAGCCCATTTCAGAACAGGTGCAAACGTCAATGGGGACAGAAACTGGAGTGTATAAACTCTCGATGTATGGAAGAAGAGGTCGTTTCAGCTCGGGAGGTCGTTGTTGTGTTTGTCGTTATTAAATAGTTTATTAACGCAATGGCTGACTGATGATCGGCTGTAAAAGAGAAGGAGACAACGGATTTACTAAATCATTATGTACATGACACATTAAAAATGAAAATGCGCGTGGGCCTAAAGTTTACGACTAGGTTTTTGTATAATACTCATGTTACCTCGCATTACAATTACATTAACATAAAAAATTCGTTAATCATAAAATAGAAGTTTGTACTGCGAGTAAGAATGTGGGTGAAGTAAGTGAGCTAATGTAACAAGTTCTTATCATGTTGTAGACTCGTTCAGTACTTGTGAAAACCTGAATGCACGTTTTCGCCACATGCACAACTGAAAGGGTGATCTCGATTAGTGCATGCTGACAGTGTTCTCGGCAAATGATATTACTTCAATTGCAAGTGAAGCATCAGGTAAGCTATGTGGTTGTATTAGTTTCAGTATGCTTATGAATGTATAAGGAGCATATTTGTTTGAATGGATCTTAACAAAGATAGATGGAAGAATGGCAATAAGTTAAATGTTTGTGCCGGTTTATTCAGTTCCTCCGTACCAAGCGAGATTTAGAAGACGGTTATTAGAGGGAAAATTCTCATTAGTACTTCCACCGTCGAGATTTTGAACACGATATATTATTTTTTAATATTTCTAATCTTGAATATCATTATGTTTTTTAATTATGCCATTATGTTTTTGCGCTACACAGTCGTGCTCCTGAAAAAATTTGGAGCTTTAATTAAGCAAGACCCAATAGCCAATTTTTATGTTCAAACAAGCGACAACGAGGTGGCCAGACAACTCATACGTGACATTTAATTTTAATCACTGTAGCAATTCATTTTTGGGACGTCATAATTTTAACGATTAATAATAGAATAGAATAGAAGTGTCGGCGTTGAAGAAATAGGCCCAAGGCCTGTTGCCGATTCTTGAACTTTTCGTGACATGATTCACAAGGGATCCGGCCTTTGGAACTCGATATTTCCATAACTGACGATTGATTGAGATAGCTGCTGGACTTATTGCCTGGTCCGTAATTTGCTAGGCATTTTAAGCCTGAATATATGCTCCTGCATAGCTTCGTCTAGTCTGTTCATGAAAGCGTTCATACTCGGAGCGTCAACGATGCTATCAGGGAGGCTGTTCCATTTGTCGGTGACACGAAGCGAGAAGAAATGTTGTCGCATGGATGTGTTACAACGCAGTTTTTTTAGTTTATGGTGGCCCCTGGTGTTGGTGGCCCCTATTATGTATGGCACCTGGTTTGCTTCTTGTTTCAAATTCTAGTAATCCTTCTGATCGAGACCTTGATAAGCCATGAGTATACTTGTACGTATGCTTCAATGAGTTCCCCACGCAGACGTCGATAACTGAGGCTTGGAAGCTTCATAATCTTTTATCTTTCCTCATAGGACTTGCTTTCAAACCCGGAATTATCCTTGTTGCACGTCTGTGAACATTCTCTATTAAATTTTTGTCTTTTTCAAGTTTCGGTGACCACACGACGTTTCCAAACTCTAGGTTCGGGCGCACGACAGCAACAAACAACTGCTTCATCGCTTCTGCATCTAGGAACTCGAAAGAGCGTCTGATCAGTCCAAGTCGTTTATTGG
>NW_025936535.1:153062-158908 GCF_000764305.2 Hyalella azteca | reverse complement strand
ATAAGGGGAGTACAGGTCCTTGCACTGCCAGAATAAGGGGAGTACAGGTCTTTACACTGCCAGAATAAGGGAAGTAAGGGAGGCCGATATGGGGAGGGGAAGGGTATATGCTACGGGGTATAAACGGAGCGAGTTCTAATAGTCCGGCTCCAGACTTGGCGTATTTCTGCCAGGGATATTCAGTCCACTCCACGTGTATCATTAAATGAAGATCCTTCACCATAAGTGCAGCACCTAGCGTGCAGTCCCGCCTACTTAGTGTAGTTAAAGTGAAGCTCCTTCACTAAAAGCGCAGCATGCAGCACTTAATTAGCGAGCAGTCCCACCTTCTTAGTGTAGTACTTGTGTAGCTGTGTCTGGCCGCCATTACGTCGCCACAAGCACAAGACTTTATTCTTAGGAGAATACGTCATGTTGACGAGGCGCTCGAACCACCACCGCTCCATGATGATGCCGCTCACTGAACGCAGGATGAGACCGTCGTCCCGCACCTCCAGGAAAAGCAGCTCTCCTGATGGGTAAGATCACGATAAAAAAAATACAACTCAGTACTCACTGCAGTGAGTGACAGAGAGCGCATTTTCTCGTCGACGAAAACGTGAAGTCACGGACGGACAGGCAGACGGTCAGACAGACAAACAGACAGACAGATGGACACGGCGAGCACAATAGTACATTTTTTCCATAAATGAGAAAATGCGCTAAAAAACAAATTTGGAACGATTTAAAAACGGGGAGGAAAAAAATCGACACTTTGGGGGTGAAAAATTGACATCAAGTTTCGTATACCACTTGATAAGTACCTATAGAAAAAATGTTGAAAGGTAGATATATAAACAAAATCCCTAAAGCGTAAAGATTAGAACTATAGGTTCTTGGACAACAGCATTTAATGTTTACGTGAAATAAAAAAGAAGACTTGTACTACAGGGGCTATTTCTACGGCTCTATACCGTTCATGAGGTCGTTATTATAGTTAGTCAGCCGTCATGAGGTCAGTTTCTTATTATTGTTGACAGAAAGATGCAGCAACAATTGAGCAACATTGGTCAGTAATTCTACGTGTACTGAAGGCGCGACGCACCTGAAGCGTCGGTGCCGGAGTGCACGGTGAAGCTTTGCCGGTGCATCTGCCGCGACCCCAGGGGCTTGAGGTCGATGTTGTTGCCGTGCTGCGAGCAGCGGGTTACTTAGCTCGTCTATAGCAATCATAGGTCGTCTATAATCATAGTGACTTAGGTCGTCTATTATCATAGTGACTTAGGTCGTCTATAGCAATCCTTACTCGTAGAATATATTTACGTCTTACAGAATATCAAGATGAAAAAAATTAATTCAGTCGCCTGTTGCGGCATTTTGAAATAAACATGACAAGTTATAATCAGAGTAGAGAATACGAAAGAGAGAAACTTGAAAGAGGGACAAATTTATCAAATTGTGGGCACGAGGAATGAAAATGAATTAGGTAGTGGACAAGAAGACCAAGCACGAAGTTATTGTTATTGGGAGGAACTTACGAGATTGTTGATCTGGTCGAGGAGGTCGTTGAGCTCCTGCGAGTACACGAGTCCTATGTGGGACTTGCCGAGCAAACGACGCACTTTAGTCTTGATCTCCTCCTTCCTCACGTTCACCATGACCATGAACGCCACTAGATTGTACAACATCGTCGCCAGCAGACGGTCCTCTTCGTGCTCCAGTCGCTTGCGCTCAGACTCGCTCAAGTTGTTGTACCTTACGAAGACAAGGCCACGTTAGGCTTAGTTAGGCCGGTCAATTATACGTGAGCAATTTGCTTAATTTGCACCTTAGCCATGGCATGCCTCGTGGGGCTAGGCTACGTCGGGACACTTTACATGAGGCACTAGTCAAACTGTACCCTACAAATGCAGGCTCATGCAATGTTACGTAATATCAAGAGGGGAATTCACAAGTGAACAATTCCAACCACAATACTCTGAGTCACCTTCGAGTGACAACACTTCGAGACGAGTAACCTAGATTATATAAAATAAATATTCATTTGACTACAAAGCTTATATTGCTTAAAGAGCGTAATAAGAATAGAAGTTATTGCTGGTGCGGACCTCTCCATCATCTCGCGAGGCCCCTGGTCCATGCCGACCATGTCGCGCTCCTGAGCGACGCTGTCCAGGAAGACGTCCTCCCAGAACTGCATCTGGTCCCACAGCGGTGACCGCTCCTTGCCGATCAGCCCTGACCAAACACAACAACCAAGGCTTCTAAACGATCACAATTTTTATTAATAAGTGTAATAAATAAGTAATAAATATGTAATAAATATGTAATAAATAAGTAATAAATAAAAGACGTCCTCCCAGAACTGCATCTGGTCCCACAGCGGTGACCGCTCTTTGCCGATCAGCCCTGACCAAACACAACATCCAACGCTTCTAAACGATCAGACTATTTTATTAATAAATCTCGGCTTGACTCTTTATAGCTTATCTATATTGCAAGTTTCCACGATAGGAATGAATTGTAAACATAGAGCGGCGTTTGCTGGTATTATCAGCTGCTCGACACTCAATGCTTCAAAACGATCACAATTTTTTATTAATAAATGTCGGCTTTTATCTTTATAGTTTGTCTACAATGCAAGTTTACACGATAGTCAAGAATTGTTAACATAGAGCGGCCTTTGGTAGTATCAGTGATAGCTGCTGAAGCCTCTCACTCGAAGATGATGCATGGTGATGTTAACTCACCTTCATAGAGGAAGCATGGTGATGTTAACTCACCCTCATAAAGGAAGCATGGTGATGTTAAGTCACCCTCATAGAGGAAGCACCATGACGTTAAGTCACCCACATCACACCATGACTCACCTTCATAAAGGTAGGTCCTGCCGGAGTCAGGTGAGGGCGTGGTGGAGGCAGGTATCATGGTACCAGAGGCGTGGTAGCGAACCCCCGCGGACAGCGAACTCTTGCTCGACCACATGCTCGAGGTCCTCTTGTTACCCCGCGGGAACTGCCCATACCGTTACTCTTATCGTTACCATTACCGTTATTCTTACCATTACTCTTACTGTTACCCTTACCAATACCGTTAGTCTTACCATTATTCTAACTCTTAATGTTACCGTTACCGTTAGTCTTGCCATTACTCTAACTGTTACTGTTACTGTTACCGTTAGTGTTACCATTACAGCAAGTGTTAATATTAACGTTACCATTACCGTAACTGTTAACGTTTCTGTTAGCCTTACCGCTACCACATTAGTGGCAGTAACATACTTATCACAGTCATAATATTATCTCTCATGATCAGGTGACGTCAGGATATTGTTATGGCGACACAAAAACTGTTTGGAGAATTGTTATCACACGGCGATGCACATAATATCCTAAAGAATTATACAAATGTAAACTAAATTGCTCACAGACACAAATTATTTTTGCATTATAATTGATTTATGGTAACATCAGCCATCATCGCAGTCACCCCACTTATTACAGTTACAACAGTCATCAGTACATTCACCACACTCATTAGTCACAACAGTCTTGGTCTTGGAAATCTTGGTACTTGTTTGGGATATAGCAGTCCCAGGCCACGATGGATCACCGCCTCTGATTATCGTTCATCCGCCCTCATTTGGGCCACCTGATGCACGATGCTGTTGCTTGCTTCTCGCCGCTGGTAGTGTTGCAGGGGAGGTCGATCTGGGATTGTGCTCAGGAACACGTCTAGTTGTCTTTTGAAGGTTTCCAGGGTGAACTCCCTCTCTCTTAGATCCCTTGGTAGGACGATGAACAGCCTTGGCCCTGCCATGGAAAGTGATCCCGCAGGGATTGAAATCTGACTGCGGATCTGTTACGTAATGGGGGGATCTTGCACAGTCTCCCCCTTCTCTCGTTCTGATGTGTCTCAATCCTGAAGGTCTCGCTCTCGAAGTTTGGCACCATTCCGGTTATCATTTTCCCTGTGTACAGAATGACATACCTCTCCCGTCTCATCTGCAGTGAGTACAGACCCAGGCGCCTCAACCTCTCCCAGTAGTTCAACTCTTCCATCCCTCTGATCCTGGAAGTGACAGTTCGCTGGACACCTTCCAGTTGCCGCACTGCGCCGAGTGTGAACGGAGTCCAGAGCTGGCAGCAGTATTCGAGAATTGATATTACAAGGGCTCTAAAGAGTGTGATCATCGGTTCCGCTTCTCTTGTTCTGAACGTCCGCCAGATCCACCCCATCTGTCGTCTACCTTTTGCGGTTATTGCCGGTATGTGATCACCAAAATTGATCTGATTGTTCATCAACACTCCTAGATCGCGAACGAGTCGCTTCTCTTCGATTTCCGAGTTGTCAGGTGCCAGGTAGCGGTGATCCATTCCAGCTCTTCCGGTTTCTCTGTACCTCTGAACCTCAAACTTGGTCCCGTTGAATTGCATGTTGTTCACTAGGGCCCAGTCATATATTGCAGAGAGGTCTTCTTGTAACCTCTCACTGTCCGTCCTGTCCGTGATGGTCATTAATATCCTGGTGTCGTCCGCGAATGACGATGCAGTGGCGTGGTTCACTGCCACATCTATGTCGGCGATGTGGATGAGGAAGAGGATTGGGCCGAGTACCGTTCCCTGTGGTACTCCACTCTTCACCCTAGCCACGCTCGATCTCGAGCCTCCTACAACGACAGATTGTAGTCTTTCTGTTAGGAAGCTGTGGATCCATGCCAGCAATTCACCTCCGACTCCCAGCAGTCTCAATTTTCTGAAGAGCACTCCATGGTAAACTTTGTCAAACGCTTTCGCGAAGTCCAAGTACACCACGTCACCCCAGCCATCACACTGACCCCAGTCGCCCCAGACATCACACTCACCCCAGACATCACAGTCACCCCAGACATCACACTCACCCCAGGCATCACAGTCACCCCAGACATCCCAGAGCAACATACATTGGAGTGCTCAAGCTCAGAGTCGGAGACGGTGGAGCGGAAGCTGTGGTGGGAGAGGCGGTGGCGGTGGAAGGCAGGGTTCGTGATGATGGAGCCCGCGTCACTCCCCCCACACGAGGGCGCCTCCCCCGCGTCGCTGTCCTGGGGGCGCAATATGAGGGTTATGGGGGGCGGGGAGGAGCAGTGAGGGGCGGTGAGGAGTCAATGATTGGCAGTTATAGCAAGAGATGGGCGGTGATGGGCAATGGAGGGCAGTGATGGGCAGTGAGGTGCCCCGCGCGCTCACCTGTCTCTTCTGCACGAGGAGCTGCCGCAGGACCTCCGCGTTGTGGCCGCCGTCTGCACCACACGCCTCCACGTCTGCGGGGGTAGGGGGGGTCATGGCGGTACTAGCGGGGGTTATGGAGGCTTGGGATCTTTATCAACATTTTTTAAAGTGAAAAAAATACAAATAAAGTCTCTTATAGCCACGCGAAGGCAAAGAATGAGGCAATGCAACATATTCATTCGAAAAGATAATGTTTTTAGTTTAGAGCTTTATTCTACGTCCTGGGGCCATACTTTCAAAACTCGCTAATTTCACTATAAACAACAACCTGGAGTCCCTAACCTAACCATAGTATCCCCCAGATAGCTTGTTGATGTTGACACAACCATGTTCAACAGCATGGTCATCCTTACAAGGAAAATGCCTTTGCAGTCCTAAACCCGTCTCTTATACACATCTAGATGTGTATAAGAGACAGAAAAAAGAACTTGGCACACCTAACCTAACCCCAGATTCCATCAGCTATATCTGGGCTGCATCAGAAGTCCTCAGTCATTACATTCATTAAAATAGCACGGCGTCCAAAACCTAAGCTGTCTTGTGCCTCCATTAAAAGCAACATCAACATTGACTTAGCGTCAGATACTGCGTATATAT
>NW_025936535.1:12553-152590 GCF_000764305.2 Hyalella azteca | reverse complement strand
AAATAACCAGTGAAAAAATCTGATGATCATGCAACAGTCTCAGCGTTCCAATATATAAAAAGTGAGCCTAACGTTTACGCATATATATGAATTTGCTTTCAACAAGGATGACACCTCAGCTCAAGCACATCATATTATTCCTGCAGTACGATGATCGGAGACTGGAGGAGATTCAGGAGACACGACGATAATCTTGGAAAACGTATTCAATCCTATTGAAACCGATAATATAAATAAGGGCATCGCAACGATTTGAAATTTTCACAAGCTTCCTTTTGAACGTCAGATCTGCGTTATGCCACTAAAGCCCGAGACGCATGGAACACGTGGAGACACGTGAAGCTTCATAGCTGAGCGCTGTCTATCCGATCACAAGACTCGGCAATAATCTCCAACGATGTAGTCAAACCTATCGAAACCCATAGTTACACACGGACACCGCAATCATTTGAATATTTCAAGAGCTGTCCTCGTAAGTCATGCCACCGAACTGCCAAAAGAAGCGACGAAATGCAGCTTCATTGAAAATTGTTCAAATTGGTTCCAATTTTCTTCAAGACGCTCGAAGAAGACTCGTTACTGGTTATCTGGAGCGCATAGTATAACAATATCGTCAATAACATGGAACTAAATCATTTCACGTAAGTTCCATAGCTTCCTCACGATACTGAAAAGCTAAGCTTCAGCTTTGATAACCAAACGACGGATTGTAGAGAGACTAACCTGTAGTCAAAGTTCTCTTCATAGTTAGCATCGACTATCGAGCGTCAATACTACCAATAAAGGAAATAAATGAAGGGAAACTTCATTCGAATACACTACGATCGCCATTCATGAACTTTGAGAGATTGCTCTTCAAGATATTTGATGCAGCGCTGTGATTGGTCCATGTATGCGCGTGATGTCACTCTGACGTCATTACAATGAGCGAACATTATTCATCCTGGACTCTAGCCACCCGTACGTACTGCGATGTATTTTCTTAAATGTCATTACTGCACCTTCATGTACATCATGCCTGGTAGTTCTGCGTGACACGAAAGTTCTACCTATCCTAAATCAACCTAACGTGGATATTCGGTCGAGCACGATTTTTCTCCCTAGCTCCATTTTGCTCCGTGGCTCGAACATGCTCCGTGGCACGAATGTTCTCAATGGAACGAATAATCTCCGTTGATCGAATAGCCTATTTCCGTGGCACGAAAATTCTCCGTTGCACGAATGTTCCACGTGGAACGAATTTTGTCCGTGGCACGAATTTTGTCCGTGGCACGAATTTTGTCCGTGGCTCGAATTTTGTCCGTGGCTCGAATTTTGTCCGTGGCCGCTCGAATTTTGTCCGTGGCTCGAATTTTGTCCATGTCACGAATTTTCTCCTTGGCACGGAATCAATTTATTCCATACAAATGAATTAGCATGCGAGCATTACCATCCACTTGATGCTCCATAATCAGTAGAATTCACCTGCGAGGCTGCGAACCATCCACTGAGTCACTGACTGACTAAAACCACGGACGACGTTCCATCCACCACGGAAGACGTTCCAAAACGCGACTAAAATTAGCTACAATTGAACACTCTACCTATTGCACGTTTGAATTAAGATTTAGTACCTATTTCCTGATAATTTTCGTCACCATTAAGTCGATAATCAGAGATTTACAGATACCTAGAGACGACAAACCTCCCTTTACGGATCTTCGAGAACAATGGCGGCAAGCCGGATGCCGATGCCGAATCGACTCCAACGGATATTTGCGTTAGAATATTTACTAGGGAAATAATTTATTTCATCCAAATGAACCGTAAATGAAGCAATGTTCCTATAATACATACATATGAACATTAAAAATTATTTTTGATTGGGAAAAATTTAAACAACGGAGTTCGTCAAAATCTATTAATATTTATTTTAAATAAAAGCTTCAATTAACAAATATTCTGTACTCAAGTATCGTCAATTTATGCAAGGGACAAATTTATATTTATTGGTGATATAAATAAAATTTATTTCGACAGATAATGAAGGAACTGAAGTTACCCTGATTTCCAGCCTAAAAAGTTACCCCAAACGCACATTTTATTTTATATATGGAGAAATCTTAATTCTAAAAATAAGTTGAATATATTTACATGTTCACAACACACGCAGGCAGTTTTGTGTGAAATTTCAAATCGTTATGTGGTCTATTACTAAAGGTATGGCGCCAAACTGAAAAAAAGTTTAAGTGGAAAAATTATATACTAAATAATTTTTTACATACACATGTCATACATCGAAATGTTCGTCATGAATCAGAAAATACGTACGAAAAAATTTCATAATTTTTGCAAGTCGTTCAACAAAATATAGACCAAAAAAGACAAAAGGCTGAAACTTCATATAAAATTTAATAATTAAAATATAAAACGACTTTCTTCCTATACATGTCCTATACATGTTATATATCAAAAATCGTGTGGTTGAGACCGGAGAAAAAAGCGCGAGAAGGCAAAAATTCGTTTTGACCGCCTTTTATAATGGAAAATAAATATATTAAAAACCTTTTTTCGGAGACAGAAAATATACCAAAATGAAAAACAACTCTTGGGTGGTAAAATGGTGAAGGTTTGAAGCAATTCCTTCGGTTGCATAAAAAATATGTTTATTATTTTTAATTGAAAACTAATTTATGTAAAAATCTGAAATAATTCCTGCCGCAGCGTATCGATAATAACTACTTATATTCCAAAATTCAAGCAAATCAGTTCAGTATTATAGAAGTTATGAGTCCTTCGGTTGATTAAAAAATACGTTTATTTATTTTTGTGCCTTCTAATGCGATCTAGCACCTTCTAATGCGATCTAGTGCGTTCTAATGCAATCTTGCGCCTTCAAATGTGATATAGTGCCTTCTAATACGATATTGTGCCTTCTAATGCAATATAGTGCATTCTAATGCGATCTACCGCCATCTAATGTGATCTAGTGCCTTTTAATGCAATCTAGTTCCTTCTAATGCGATCTACTGCTTTCTAATGTGATCTTATTCCTTCTAGTGCGATCTTGTGCCTTCTAATGCGATCTAGTGCCTTCTAATGCGATCTAGTGCGTTTTAATGGGATCTAGTGCCTTCTAATGCCATCTAGTGCCTTCTAATGTGATCTTGTGCCTTCTAATGCGATCTAGTGCCTTCTAAAGTGATCTTGTGCCTTCTAATGCGATCTTGTGCCTTCTAATACAATCTTATGCCTTCTATGTGATCTTGTGCCTTTTAATGTGATCTAGTTCCTTCTAATGCAATCTACTGCCTTCTAATGTGATCTTATGCCTTCTAATGCAATATAGTGCCTTCTAATGCGATCTTGTTGCTTCTAATGTGATCTAGTGCCTTCTAATGCAATCTTGTGCCTTCTAATGCGATCTAGTGCGCTCTAATGCGATTTTATGCCTACTAATGCGATTTTGTGCCTTCTAATGCGACCTTGTGCCTTCTAATGCGATCTAGTGCCTTCTAATGTGATCTAGTGCCTTCTAATGCGATCTACTGCCATCAAATGCGATCTTGTGCCATCAAATGCAATCTTGTGCCTTCTAATGCGATTTAGTGCCTCCTAAAGCAATCTAGTGCGTTATAATGTGTTATAATGCATTCTAATAGTTTTTGTTGTGTTCTAATGCATTCTCATGGTTTCTGTTGCGTTATACTGCAGTTTAGTGTGTTTTAACATGCTCTAATGTGCTCTAATGCGTCCTAGTGTTTTAATGAGTTCAAATCTGTTCGAAATCATTCAAATGCGTTTTAATGAATTATAATGCATTTGGTTGCTTCACAATGTTGAGTTTATTGGTGTGAGGTTTCAAGATTCAAGGCACAAGATTTCATTAGAAGGCACAAGATCGCATTAGAAGGCATAAGATCGCATTGGAATGCACTAGATCGCATTAGAAGGCATAAGATCGAACTAGAACGCACTAGATTGCATTAGAAGGCACTGTATCGCATTAGAAGGCATAAAATCGCATTAGAACGCACTAGTTCGCATTAGAAGGCACAAGATTGCATTAGAACGCACTAGATTGCATTAAAAGGCACAAGATCGCATTAGAAGGCACTACATCGCATTAAAATGCACAAGATCGCATTAGAATGCACTAGACCGCATTAGATGGCGGTAGATCGCATTAGAACGCACTAGATTGCATTAGAAGGCACAAGATCGCATTAGAAGGCACAAGTTCGCATTACAATGTACTACATCGCACTAGAAGGCACAAGATCGCATTAGAAGGAACTAAATAGCATTAAAAGGCACAAGATCACATCAGAAGGCATAAGATCGCATTAGAACGCACTAGATCACATTAGATGGCACAAGATCGCATTAGAAGGCACAAGATCGCATTAGAAGGCACAAGATCGCATTAGAAGGCACTAGATCGCACTAGAATTAGATCGCATTAGAAGGCACAAGATCGCATTAGAAGGCACAAAGTCGCATTAGATGGCACTAGATCGCATTAGAAGGCACTAAATTCCATTAAAACGCACTAGATCACATTTGAAGGCACTAGATTGCATTAGAAGGCACTAGATCGCATTAGAAGGCACAAGATCACATTAGAAGGCATAAGGCACTAGATCGCATTAGAAGGCACAAAATTGCATTAGAATGCACTAGATCGCATTAGAAAGCATAAAATTGCATTAGAATGCACTAGATTGCATTAGAAGGCACAAGATCGCATTAGAAGGCTCAAGATCGCATTAGAACGCACTAGATCGCATTAGAAGGCACTAGATTGCATTAGAAGGCACTAGGTTGCATTAAAACACGCTAGGTCGCATTAAAACGCACTAGATCGCATTAGAAGGCACCAGATCGTATTAGAAGGCACTAGATCGCATTAGAACATATTACTGTATTAGTATGCACTAAAATGCTCAAAACCAGATGTGGACATACGCCAGGACAAGCCAGAGGCGGATGTACGCCGAGACAAGCCAGATGCGGACGTACGCCAGGCGTGTGCGCCAATAACATTATTTTAGCTCCTTGTACGCCGCGCTGTATGCCAGTAGAAGGGCTTGGAGCCTCATGTACACCGGATTAATCCGCGGAAAACGGCACCATCCTGAGTATGGCTATTAGGTATTCATCTTTCATCAATCCTCAATTGCTCAATTGCATACATTTTTTATTTTGATAAATTATCAATAAAATTCTTTTACAAATTTAGACAAGGTGGTAAAGTTTGATGTCCAAAAATGTACAGCTCTACAACATCAAAAGACAAATCATTTGATTTGTAGCCTAAATAAAATATCTAGGCTAGTNCCAGGCGTGTACGCCAATAACGGTATTTTAGCTCCTTGTACGCCGCGCTGTACGCCAGTAGAAGGGCTTGGAGCCTCATGTACGCCGGATTAATCTTGTACGCCGCGCTGTACGCCAGTAGAAGGGCTTGGAGCCTCATGTACGCTGGATTAATCCGCAGAAAACAGCACCATCCTGGGTATGGCGTCCATGTTTATCATGTCAAATACTAGAACATATTACTGTATTAGTATGCACTAAAATGCTCAAAAGCATTAAAAGCGTTAAAAGCATAAAAAGTGTTAAAAGCGTTAGAAACGTTTAAAGCTTTTAAAGCATTAAAAGTGTTATAAGCGTTAAAAGCGTTAGAAGTGTTAAAAGCATTAAAAGAGTTAAAAGCGTTAGAAACGTTAAAAGCGTTAAAAGCGTTATAAGCGTTAGAAGCGTTAAAAGCGTTAGAAGTGTTAAAAGCATTAAAAGAGTTAAAAGCGTTAAAAGCGTTATAAGCCTTAAAAGCGTTAAAAAAGGTAAAAGCGTTAATAGCATTATAAGTGTTAGAAGCGTTAAAAGCATTAGAAGCGTTAAAAGCCCTAAAAGAGTTAAAAGAGTTAAAAGCGTTAAAAGCGTTGAAAGCATTAAAAGTGTTAAAAGCGTTAAAGCATTAAAAGTGCTAAAAGCGTTAAAAGCGTTAAAAGCCTTAAAATCTTCAAAAGCATTAATAGCGTTAAAAGCATTAAAAGCGTTAGAAGCGTTAAAAGCATTAAAAGAGCTACAAGCGTTAAAAGCGTTAAAAGCATTAAAAGCGTTAAAAAAGTTAAAAGCGTTAGAAAAGTTAAAAGCGTTAGAAGCGTTAAAAGCATTAAAAGAGCTACAAGCGTTAAAAGCGTTAAAAGCCTTAAAAGCGTTAAAAGCATTAAAAGCGTTAAAAGCGTTAGAAGCGTTGAAAGCGTTAAAAAAGTTAAAAGCGTTATTAAAGTTAAAAGCGTTAAAAAAGTTAAAAGCGTTAAAAAGTTAAAAGCGTTAAAAAAGTTAAAAGCATTAAAAAAGTTAAAAGCGTTAAAAAAGTTAAAAGCGTTAAAAAAGTTAAAAGCGTTAAAAAAGTTAAAAGCGTTAAAAAAGTTAAAAGCGTTAAAAAAGTTAAAAGCGTTAAAAAAGTTAAAAGCGTTAAAAAAGTTAAAAGCGTTAAAAAAGTTAAAAGCGTTAAAAAAGTTAAAAGCGTTGAAAGCGATAAAAGCATTAAAAGCATTAAAAGCATTAGAAGCGTTAAAAGCGTTAAAAGCGTTAGAAGCGTTGAAAGCGTTAAAAGCGTTAAAAGTGTTAAAAGCCTTAAAAGCGTTAAAGGTGTTGAACGCGTTAAAAGCGTTAGAAGCGTTAAAAGAGTTAAAAAACTTAAAAGACTTAAAAGCGTTAAAAGCGTTAAAAAAGTTGAAAGCGTTAAAAGCGATAAATGCGTTAAAAGCCTTAAAATCATTAAAAGCATTAATAGCGTTAAAAGCATTGAAAGCGTTAGAAGCGTTAAAAGCGTTAGAAGCGTTAAAAGCATTAAAAGCGTTAGAAGCGTTAAAAGCGTTAAAAGCATTAAAAGCGTTAAAAGCGTTAGAAGCGTTAAAAGCTTTAAAAGCGTTAAAAGCATTAAAAGCATTAAAAGCGTTAGAAGCGTTAAAAGCTTTAAAGGCGTTAAAAGCATTAAAAGCATTAAAAGCGTTAAAAGCGTTAGAAGCGTTAAAAGCGATAAAAGCGTTAAAAGCATGGTGCGTTTACCCTATCTCAGTATATATATTGAAATATAGTGGTTCCAAATATATGTATTTTCAAGTATTTCAACCATCTACGCATGTCTGGAAGTGGAACTAAGAACAAGCTTAATACAAAACAAAAAAGTTGAGGGGTGTCGGAATTACCCACTGTGACGGAATATGGTGCGTTTACCCTATCTCAGTATATATACTGATATATTGTGGCTCCAATGATATGTCAATACAGTGAATTGGAAATTTTGCATCTCCATCATGCACTTCTTCACATTTATTCTATACAAATGAATTAGCATGCAAGCATTACCATCCACATGATGCTAATTATTCTTATTGAAGTTATGATGTATTCAGAATTTTTTACCAAAGCTTAATTTAAAAAATGGTATGCTGGCTGTGACATAATGTGAACACTGTATACAAGTATTATAACACAAACAGTTAACAAATCTTTGAAGTTTTTTGGTGGCACACCAGCATCATGATGTCTTGCCCTTGAACAAATTTGCCCTTAAATACCTATAAAATACAAATATTCAAGACAATAATACATCTTGACATCGGATGTGGTTACGACAACATATCCACACTAATGCTGGCACTGCTTCAAACTCTCTTAGTGACCTGCCAGTAATATAATTTGGCTGGCCAATTCATGACAATATTTTCTTTCATACATGCAAATACACCAAAAAATTCCTTCAACGCAGGTGTGTTTATACTGACAGTTATCAATTAAAAAAAATCAGCAGTTCTTAAAACATAATTAAGGAAAACACAGGAAATTTTTAAAACCATATAATGAACCGTTATCATCACAAAATTCTATTGACATGTATGTAGAAAGGGTTCCCATAATAATGAGGCTGATTAATTAATCAGTTCTCAGGATCAAGCCAGAACTTGAATGTTGCTCTTTGACTTAGAGTTGAGTGAATGTTGCTAAGAATACTTAACAACACAAAATAACAAATAGCTTGTGCAGCAGTTGAAAAAGCAACTAAATTTTATCTGAAATTACAAATTCATGACTTCAAGAGAAAGGTCTAGGCAGATTTTTGTATATATAATCCTAATTCTAGTTTTCAAACACTAGATTCAATTTCATCTATTTATTATAATCATACGTAGATATAATCAAGTTATTGGTTGCACCTGAAAACCAATCAATGAATCACACCTTGTTAAAGAGAGAAGTAAATAAGAATTTTCTACAGCATCTCTTAAACCCTTTTTCCTTGCAAGCGGTCCTGTCTTACCCCAAAATGGTTCTATCTTACTTCCCAGAATAAAATGTTTCAAGAGACACATATATTATATATGATATATATATTAAGATAAAATTTTTAGCTGCTGTTCAAAATAAAAATTATTTATCTTTAAGTAGTAGCTTTCTTTAGGCAGAAACAAGGCTCGTACAATGTTACTCATCAGCTTCCTTTTCACAACAGAATAAAGAGCTGCACATTAAGAAAATTTTTTATAGTAGTAAAGATTAAAAGATGCATATCAGTTATGTTTGCAGAGACAAAAAAGTTGCCATAGCAGCTATGCCCTCACAATAAAGCTACAATGATGCAAGCAAACCAAGAAATAGATGAGGGAGCATCTCCCTGTGGAACTGCAGCCACATACAATATTGCTACAAAATAACATACAAAAACATACTTCATAATATAGATTCTAAACCTGAAGACAACAGGGTAAGCTGATAAACATGCCGAACTTGTTGAAATGGTGATATCATATCAATAAAGGATAAACAAGTAAGAAACGCAGAAAATGTCATTTATTCTACATCTACATCATCTACAATGAAATTACTGTACTAACATCAGAGTACTGTTAAAAATGGATGAGTACACTCCGCATGCTTCAAACATTTTTAAATTTAGTTTCATTTCAAGTTTCCCAGATTACCCCGTTCTTAGGGGTAATTTGGGACGGTTTTATCTGGAGTCTGGCACCTTACAAACAGCAAAATTACCTATATTGACAATTTATCAGACTTTCAAATTATTATATGCAATGGTAATGGCACTGGAATTGCAATTGGTGCTGGAACAAGAGAATACATAGCATAGTTTATCATGAATAATTAATTAAAATCAAGTAAATGGGTGAAGGCAGTAAGGGATGTGCTCAATCCCACTCAAACTATACCTCTCTGTAACATCATAAAGAATTAATTTTATATGTAAATTATTCTTATTGAAGTTATGATGTATTCAGAATTTTCAGGCACCTTACAAATTGTATTCAGGCACCTTACAAATAGCATTTTAAATTTTTTTAAGATGCCATTTGATAGCCCTCGCAAAGAGCTATAAAATGAGCCTGAACTTGATAATGAAATGTCACATGGTAAAAAGTTATCAACAAAAAATGCTCAAAACCAACCTTTATTACCAACACCCTGTGAGCTGTGTCAAAATACGACAGTAAACAACACCCTGTCAGAATTAGTATTCATGTGTCGAAAACCGTCTCTTCAATCAATCATCTATTAATTTATTTACCATTTAAAATCAGCAAATACAAGCATACTTAGGGGATTCCTAATATATTCACAGACCTATTTAAATGTATGAAACTATAATATTCTTTCTGCACAAACAGTTATCACTATTTAGTAAAGCAAGGTCAACTACCAACTTTCATACGTGTTCCGATGTTCTCACTAGTTGACTTGGACTTTTGCTCTGCGGATCTCAACATTTTCCCGCTAGACCTAGCGTTTTGCAGAAATCTGGTGCGCAATAGCAGGTGAAGTCACTATTTCAATCATCTACGCATGCGTGGAACTAAAACCAAGCTTAAAATAAAAGAAAAAAAGTTGAGGGGTGTCGGAATTACCCACAGTGTCGGAATATGGTACGTTTACCCTATCTCAGTATATATACTGAAATATTGTGGCTCTTAGTTCCACAGATGCGTAGATGGTTAAAATAGTGACGTCACCTACTATAGCGCACCAGATTTCTGCAAAACACTAGGTCTAGCCAGAAAATGTTCAGATCCACAGAGCAAAAGTCCATGTCAACTAGTGAGAACATCAAAACAAGTATAAAAATTGATAGTTGACCTTGCTTTACTAAATAGTGATAAACTGTTTATGCAGAAAGAATATTATGGTTCAAGACTTTTAAATCGGGAAGTCTGTGAATATATTAGGAATCCTCTAAGTATGCTTGTATTTGCTGATTTTAAGTGGTAAATAAATTAATAGACGATTGATTGAAGAGACGCTTTTAGACACATGACTACTAATTCCGACACAGGGTGTTGGAATTATGACACACAGGGTGTTGTTTACTGTCGTATTCCAACACAGCTCAAACTGTGCCCAGCTGGAAGTTAGAACTTGCCTCTTTTACCCGATTACAAAATTTTGCCAATGAAACAGAATTTTAATTCACGGGCGGATGGTACCCATTTTTCCAGTTTGGGTTCAAGCATCAGATGAGAGATGAATTGCAGGCTTGACTCAATTTTTCATCATATTTATGCATGTGCCATGTAGCCTATAGCTGCATAGCAACCACTATGCAAAGGAGGCAAAAAAGGCAAGAGGCAAAAGACGCAAAAGAGGCACAAGACGCAAAAGACGCAAAAGCTGCAGAAGCCGCAAAAAACGCACAAGACACACAAGATGCACAAGACGCAAATGACCCACAAGACGCAAAAGACACAAAAGAGGCAAAAGAGGCAAAAGAGGCAAAAGAGGCAAGAGGCTAAAGACGCAAAAGAGGCAAAAGAAGCAAAAGGGACAGAAGACGCTACAGATGCAAAAAACGCAAAAGACGCAAAAGACACACAAGACGCAAAAGACGCATAAGATGCAAAAGCCGCAAAAGCAGCAGAAGCCGCAGAAGATGCAAAAGCCGCAGAAGCCGCAGAAGACGCAAAAGCCGCAGCAGACACACGAGACGCAAAAAACGCATAAGAGGCTAAAGACGCAGAAGACGCAGCAGATGCACGAGACGCACGAGATGCACAAGACGCAAAAGAGGCAAAAGACGCAGAAGACGCAGAAGACGCATAAGACGCAAAAGCCGCACAAGACGCAAAAGAGGCAAAAGAGGCAAAAGACGCAAGAGACGCAAAAGTCGCAAAAGACGCACCAGACGCACAAGACGCAAAAGCCGCAAAAGAGGCAAAAGACGCAAAAGAGGCAAAAGGCGCAGAAGACGCTAAAGACGCAAAAGCCGCACAAGACGCAAAAGACGCAGAAGACGCAAAAGCCGCACAAGACGCACATGACGCAAAAGCCGCAGAAGACGCAAAAGACGCAAAAGCCACATGAGCCGCAAAAGCAGCAGAAGCCGCAGAAGACGCAAAAGACGCAAGCCACAGAAGCCGCAGAAGACGCAGAAAACGCAAAAGCCACAGAAGCCGCCGAAGATGCAGAAAACGCAAGAGCCGCAGAAGCCACAAAAGAGGCAAAAGACGCAGACGCAAAAGCCGCAAAAGCGACAAAAGCAGCAGAAGACGCAAAAGCCGCAGAAGACAGAAAAGACGCAAAAGCCGCAAAAGTTGCAGAAGCCGCAGAAGCTGCAAGACGCAAAATACGAAAAAGACGCAGGAGACGCACGAGACGCAAAAGACGCAGAAGACGCAAAAGACGCACAAGACACACGAGACGCAAAAGACGCAGAAGCCGCACAAGACGCACGAAACGCACAAGACGCAAAAGACGCAAAAGCCGTATAAGCCGCAAAAGCCGCAGAAGCCGCAAAAGCCACAGAATACGCAAAAGACGCAAAAGAGGCATAAAACGCAAAAGCCGCGAAAGTCGCAAAAGTGGCAGAAGACGCAGAAGCCGCAAAAGAGGCAAAAGCCACAGAAGCCGCAAAAGCCACAAAAGACGCACAAGATGCAATAGACGCAAAAGCCTTATCATACATAAGAAATTGGTTTAAACCTTGGGTAAATGAGGAAGTTGAAAATTAACTGATTCTAAAAAATCTCTGGTTTGTCACTATGTCCTCAAGTTCATTTTTGAGTCCTATAAGTAAACCAGTAAAGCAATAGACGCAAAAGCCTTATCATACATAAGAAATTGGTTTAAACCTTGGGTAAATGAGGAAGTTGAAAATTAACTGATTCTAAAAAATCTCTGGTTTGTCACTATGTCCTCCATTACTCAAAAGAGAATATTCATCAGATCAGATGTTATTTATTGAAAAATTGCCTACTTGTGTCACATCACCTACTATTGCGCACCAGATTTCCGCAAAACACTAGGTCTAGCGGGCATAGTGGCAAACCATTGATTTTTTAGAATCAGTTCATCATTAATTTTACCATTTACCCAAGATTTTAACAGATTTCTTATATATGATAATTCTGGTATCCAAGATACTCCACTGGTCTACTTATAATATAAAGCTTAATATAAAAGAAAAAGTTGAGGGGTGTCGGAATTACCCACAGTGTCGGAATTACCCACAGTGACGGAATATGGTGCGTTTACCCTATCTCAGTATATATACTGATATATTGTGGCTCCAAAGATATGTCTATTGAGCGAATTGGAAATTTTGCATCTCCATCATGCACTTCTTCACATTTATTCTATACAAATGAATTAGCATGCAAGCATTACCATCCACATGACGCTCCATAATCAGTAAAATTCACCTAGCTCCACTAGCACCCAATGGCATGGCATCCATCTCGGAAGACATTCCAAACTGTCTAAAGACATCATAAAGACATATTTTTGTAGCCACAATATTTCAGTAGATATATACTGAGATGTAATAGAAATGTCATATTATCCTGGCATCCCTGACGATATTAGTCTTATCATAATATGTTTAGGGAGTTGGCTGCTATCGCCTATATTTGTTCATAATATGCAGGCTTGTAATTTGCTTGTGACTTCTGAATTGCAAAAAATTCTGAAAAATTGTAAATTATAGAATGAAATGCATGCTATGCAGCTACATGCAACATGGCACATGCATAGGCTATAGCAGCCAACTCCAGATAGGTATATATTCCATGCCTGCATGCTGCATTGTCTTCCATTCACATTTCCTATTTACTCAAAAGAGATTTTAAGAGAATATTCATCTGATATTACTTATTTAAATTTTTATACTTATATGAAGATACGGTATATTTTAATACGTTGACTACGTATTGGTACATATGCGTACCACAAAATGTATTTCTCCAGGAGGTAGTGGCACATAACTCAGGTTGCCTAAAATCGGCCAAATGCGAGAACATTAAAGGCCAATAATTCAATGTATACTAGTTTATTTGTAGATTCCGCTATCAAAATTCCATTCACCTACTTTCTCCTTGCAGTATTTAAAATTTAATTAGGAAGTACCCTTATCATAAATTTTGGCCGGCCAACGCAATTGAGAAAAACTAAATCACGGAATCTGTCTGGAAAAGATGACCGTCTGGCAACCCTGTTTAAAAAATATTACACAAAATGAAATAATTGTACAAGATGAAGCAATCATAGTCAACGTGTTTAGGTTTGAAAAAAATCGATCGAGAATTACCAGAGTTATAAGCAAAAACATAAAACATTTACCCTCGTAACACCCCCGAGAGATAATATAAGTATCTAAAATGACGGTGTCAATACCAATACGCGTAGTAGCGCGGAAAAACGGGGGCTTGCGCCCCATTCCGTTTTTTTCATTTTGGGCAACTAGCGCCATTTTAGCTCCGAAACTCGTAGACCACAAATAATTTTTCAAATGTATATTGAATATTATCAAAGCACCCTTCAAAGACTTACCATCACAGTATAAAATATTCAAATACAGGACAGAGCTATAACCCAAATGATTGATCAGCGAACTAAATTTAATACTTTTTTTTGAGAATGTTTCCTGTAAATTCTACCCACTTTTGCACAAAACTCATCAAACTATCATTCATTGCGAATTTGAGTTTCTGGTCTGTTCCCTTTGCCTCGTAATTAATATTATTATAAAAGTTTCCTATGCTAATAATATACCACAACTTCCAGAATTTAAACTAAATACGCCTACCCATCACATACTGATGGTTGCTCTTTACCGAGACCAAGCTATCAAAACGCACTCGAGTACACTTGACGTCTCAAGTCCACGGAGCGGCTGAATTTTCGTTCGTGTTTTGTCGGTTTTGCTTTGGGCGCTGTATGGCGGTCTATAGCAGCTTTGTTTTTTTTTTTGCTGCATGGATAGTTTAGTTTGTGAATATCGCAGAATCCTTAATTATGGACGAATGGTGAAGATAATATTGACGATCGAGCTGCTTTTTCATCTACTGAGAAGTGTTTGCCAATTTTCGAAGATTAATTGAAAATTCAAGCGTATAGAATCTTTCCATTACTGTTGGGGATTGGGTAATTTAGCTTGCATGCAACTTATTCCTAACCAAGCATGCCGTCCCTTATGACTTACTTTTCTCTTTAGCCGATCATTTAACTTATCTATCTATGAAATAACCCGTCTGAATTTGAAGATCAACACAGATGTGCGTGTTGCGATCACATTGCCTCTAGCTGAAACGTAGGCTCCAGCTTGCGACTTGAATACAGTCCAAGGAAACATCGGTGAGAACGAATTTCAGTTATACAGGGTGTTTCAGAATTAAGTAACCCTTTTAATTTGTTAATAAATAAAAAACTAAGAACGTTATGAAGTTGAAACTTGTTTTATTTAAAAGAAGAACATTTTTATGGTAATATTGTATCCTAGTTTTTAAATATAATATCTTTTAAATGTCCACCACAATTGTTTTGACAAAATAGGGCTCTTCTCTTCGTTGCTTTCATAACCTTCATTAGTGTTTCTGACGAGAGTGCAAATTTTTGATATCCGCAAATTTTCGATAAAGATATTTAAATGTGTTTTTTGAAGGATCCTTGTTTTGAAATGGATCCTGTAATCACGTTGAACTTCTGTTATTGACATCGTTATTGACTGTAGCGATAATTTTTGTTCTTTCTTCTTTGCTGTAGCGATTCACTAGCGAATCATGATGAAAATTTAAGGCTCGATAATTAAACACAAATTTAGCAAGCTATACAGGATAATGACGTAACTATAATATTACCATGAAAATGTTCTTCTTTTAAATAAAACAAGTTTCAACTTCATAACGTTCTTAGTTTTTTATTTATTAACAAATTAAAAGGGTTACTTAATTCTGAAACACCCTGTATAAGAACATCAAAATCTACGCCATTGCACCATTGACTGTACAAAATCAGCCGTTCTTGAACTGCTAGGCAATCGGATTCCAACGCACTGCTAAAACTTGTTAGTTTGAAGATAAGCTTTTGCCCACGACTGCGCACGTGCTCCACCACTACCAGAACGACCGCTAGTCGGCGCTAGGGTATTGTAATAGTCTAATTACTCTAAGAAGATTGAACAGTTGCTTGCCAGCCGTCTTAGTGGAAGGTGCTCGTCGCATGGGTTGCAGTTCCGTAATCACATTGCCAGCAAATGCTTAGCTTTCTCAGCGTTGATCGAAACTACTCAGTTTATTACTCGGTACATTACTTCATAACTTAGATTCAAATTAGTAATATATCAACTCCCTCAGGTGTTGATGGGTATCGCGTTGCAAAAAGGCGGAAGCCGACGTCTTGCGTGGGCAGATACTTCTATAATTCTATAGGAGTCGCTTGACGATAAGCTTGCAACAATACCGAAAGTTCACGCATCAGCTTTGACGTGAGGCAGCATTATAGTCGAGCTGAACAGCTGAGAGTTGCAACTAGCCAATTACTAGCGCAAGGACTACCGTCTGAGATACCGAACCATCATGCCCGATTAACTCCTTGCCTACGTGTTGAAAGAAGAACTTTCAAGGTTTTTGTTCACTGCCTTTAGTTATGGATCGCGTTCAGTCAAATCACGGGGAAAAAACTTTGCCACGATCGGCATTTTGGATATTCAAGTCTAATATTGATATGGACGTGCCTGTCAAATGAAGAACTACCGGCAGTAACGCGGCTCATTGGAAACACTTCAGGAATTTCAAACGCGGTATAGTTTATGTACTTGCGTAGTCTGGATGAATCCTAGCTTGGCACTGGCTGTGTTTTGTAACTGTTTGGTTAAACTGAATTTCGCTGTTTGCAGATCAGAGATGCGGTTTAGACGAAAATAATGTATTGGTTGTGCGTTTTAAAGTAGTGGTAGCAAAGCAGGTTTTATGTAGCAATGTTTACTGAAACATGGCCTGGATGCGAACGAACGCTAACTTACATGTGTTTTGTAACCGTTTGGTTAAACTGAATTTCGCTGTTTGCAGTTCAGAGATGCGGTTTAGACGGTAATAATGTATTGGTTGTGCGTTTTAAAGTAGTCGTAGCAAAGCAGGTTTTATGTAGCAATGTTTACTGATACATGGCCTGAATGCGAACGAACGCTAACTTACACTGTTAACTAGCTACGTACAACTTTATTACAGTTCATGAAGCTCTCGAACTGCATTAAAGGTTTGATACTAAGTTCATAATCCTCTAGTAATGCACTTACAGCATGCACTCTAGGACGGTCTCCTGTCCGTGATCTGCAACTCATTAAACTCACAAATATTCACTTCAGTCAAGCCCTCCTCACTGTCGAGTTTGAAGCGCCCCATAGAAGTCGACATAGTGTGCCTTCTGCGAACTTCTGCCTGCACCTGCCGCTCGAACTTTTGCTATGCAGTGCCCTTCATCAGTTACAGCCTGCTACGCAGGAAGTGGCATCTGACGGATCTCGATCCCGTCCTTATCATGTTTCCTTGTGGTGAAGAGTGCTCCCACATTTGGAACAGTGGCGTTGTTTTCTTCGAAGCATTATTTAAGCTCCTTTAACCTACAAATAATCGAATTTTAATTCACCGAGTTTCTACACTACAATTTTATGATAGAACTGTACCGCGAATGTCGCCGCATTTAGCTGCTTGGCTTCCGACTGAAACTGAAGAATGGGTTCTAATTCCTTTGAAAACATCACCTGTGTAAAGAAACAAATCTGCCATGGAAATGGTGAAGATATGCTGGATGACGGTGGAGGTAGTACGGAAAAGAAAATTATCCTGTATAAAGGTGAAATGAAAGCTGGGTAACCTTGTTACGGAAAGGGGACCGCAAGGCACCAAAAATAGAGGCTATGATGTGAAGACAGACTGGGCCATGAGCGCGAGAGATGGATGGTGACACTTCAGAGAATTTAATAAGTTATAGATTTTTTCATACGTTCATATTGATTAGTTCAACCAACCTTGCTAGGTTGGGCAAGTGTTCCGTTTGCTGGAAAAGAGCGCCCACTACGGCAGCATGTTTTCGATCACCGCAGAAGCTTCATCGAAGCATATCCTGTCACATTCGCCTGTTATGGTCCTTAACTTTACAGTAAATGCAAGGGAAGACGAACCTGCACTTGCGGACGTATTTTATGGCCTTATTTGCTGCAGTATGCCCACAACTCTCGTGGATGATGTGCTGGGTGTTTTAGTCTTTTTCATTTTGGCCTAAGTTCATGGCTTGGTGGCGAAGGTTTTCACAAAAAGTACAAACCGCTTAACGAGTCAGAAACGAGCGCATAGCCCCTCTTTCTCACACGAGAAGCGCACCATCAGTTATTGGCTGACAAAGTTACGAACTCCTGACTATTTTTGATAGTAAGACTCCCGTTCACGCGATCTAGTTTCACCCAGAAACGTCGCGCTGGCTTCTTCGTTGTGGCGTCTACAAGTGAAGCTCGTCTGGTCAAAGCTCCGCACACCAACTCAAAGCTGACACTGACTCTCCTTTGAACCGATTACTTGTTCTAGTAGAAAGTTTCGGTCTGAACGAATCGACACCATGCAAGTATCCTTTAGTAAATAACTTCGTAAAGTGGTATGAATTCAGCTAAAAATCAGAGTTTAATCATTTTGTCGGGTGCAGCTGTGATTGTCGTGCTGGAATGTAAATAGAGTGGTTCTTATTGAAACCTGCCTTAGTATAGACTGAGTAATTGGTTGAAGCTTAGTCGCACACGGACGGACATCCAGTCCATCATCTCCAGCGCTGTACAGTCGCCTCCTTACGTTATTCCGTAATTACAATGAAAATCGTCTTACGTGTATACGTTACAAAAAGAAGTCGGGAGGTTCATTTTCGCTCGAAATTGCGAAGATCGGTTGTTGGCGAATTGCGACATGACTTTTTTTTATCACTTTATGTAAGTTGAGAAATATTTTTCCTGCAAGAAAGAAATCCGAGAAGTGGGACGAAATACTAGTCATTTCTCTATCTTGGGTATTCAGAACCCTTCAATTTAAACATTCGTTTCCCTGTTTAGGTCTCTTGAAGACATCAGATAACGTGATAAATATTTTTCGTCTGCGTAACAAGTGTCAAGTGACGCGGTCTCAGCGATGCAGTTCTCTGAAATCCTCCGATGCCAAAGCACTTGAAGATATTAAAGACTAAACTGAGTTTAAAAATGCAAAAGTGAGAAAAATAGACTACATTTCTGCTGCCCCATCATGCGAACATTTATAATTTATTTATTCGAATATTCAAAGAACAAACTGAGTAATGAAATACACGTGTTATGGTCCACCATCTTCTTCACGTCTTTACATGAAAATCTCTCATTCAATGCATGTTACCGGCTTTCCCTTTTGCCCATTTCCCTTAATTTCTGAGCCGAGTTTTCTTGGAAGCCGGGAGCCGAATGTTAGGGCGGGCAACATCCCCTTCAAGATATATGGTCTCGGGTGTTGCTGTAGGTACTATAATTAGTAATAATAATACAATGTTGCTGTAGGTGTAGTAATATTGTAGTATCCGTGCATAGCGATGGCATTTACACGGCTACCCCCAAACACTTGGCATTTTCTTTCCGGCACCACGTGTTGAGAGTCACAGCTGCGACTTGGGCATCCTTCTACGACACAAGCCCGCAAAATGCAGATATTGCTTTCTACCGTAAAACGCTGAATATGCTGCAATTCTTCGAACTCTGGCACCATGGTCGTGAGATTAGTTACATTAGCCACTGTACCTTAGTGGAATCAATTTGCTTATACATTTCACAACCTGAATTCCATGAATTGAGGCACTAATTGTAGGTTCAAAAAGGCAACAAAACTTCCAGTATGGATGAATGTCTTTGTAGCGCCAGAAGAGCTTATTGCTCTCCTTCTGATCCTCGCAGAGCACGTAAAAGCAGCTCCCACCCACGAGCTCCCTGAGCATGGATTATCACAAATGATTTATTGAAAATAGGCATTGCCAAAGGACGAGTATTTCAACAAATTTAAAAGGTATTGAATATTAATGAACCAATTTAAATGATTAAAAATTCATAGAAATAATAATTCACACATTTCAGGGCAAGAAAATAAAAATATATACAAGTAAAACTGTTCTCACCGAAACCAGACGAGACGTTCATACATAATGACGGTTGACCTTCTGGCATAGTTCAATTTCTTAGTGCTGTCTGCCTTGTTCTTATTTATTGAAAGTATTTCAGCAAAAAGAACCATTTTCTCATCAAAAGTGACATCTTTCAGTTTACGATAAGTAACTAGGTCACCTGTTACATACGCAACAGCGTCTATAACTCTCCAGCACCCAACAGTCGGTTCTCTTGGGTGCAAGGAGACACTTGTGCATTTGATCCGGCATAAAACGACGACCAATTTATTGCATAGGTAGCATGGAAGTAGGCAGATTTCTTCAATGACCAAAACGTCAATTCTTTTCAGATGGGCAAGTTTTCTAGGACTTCTTACCAAATTACCAAGACATTTTTAAGCAATAATTGCTACACTCTGCAGGCTTCTTTTACTCACAGGCAAGTAAACTAACCTTTGTAAATGCTCCCCGCCAATGACCATCGCTTGCTCTGCTGTTAATGCGGTTGCGATTGTCCTCAGGCCTTTGGACAGAGCGTATAGAGCCGCCAACATCAGAAGGTATAGGGTTTTCCTGCACCAGGAGGACCAATTGCAAGAGGTAATTTCACAAATTATGTTCCAACATTGGTTAAAGAGTCGATGGTTGAAGTGAGTTTCTGAAGAGCCAGCATTTGTTCTTATTTCGAATCCTCAGTTTGGCCAAGAGGATCCAGATTCCACTGTGGCAGAAATTCGAAAACGTCACCACCACCACTTCCCAAAATTTCAGGTTCAGGAGCATTTTCAAAGGTATAGCTCACTAAAACAGTGACCAGTATGTCACGATTAGATCTTTGAAGAAAACGTAATTGCTCTTCTGCATCAACTCCGATGCCCCCTAAAGCAAGAGGAACATCTGAATATTCAAGGAGTCCTGTTATGAAGTACCTAATACTTCAGTCCATCCATGGCCAATTTCTAGCATCTGTTGAAGGCACATGCATGTACTCAAAGGTAACGCACATGGATCTCTCATTCCATATCTGGCAAGTACTTGGTTGGCATCAGCCTCTGGAATCACGAATCAGGTCAGCCTTTTTCAAAGGAATGCACGAGTGTAGGGAAGCCTAAACCTCAATTTCTGTGTCAAATTTATTTGCCCTGTTTCGAGTAAATGCACCAGAAATTTATGGAAATATTTTGGCTCGGTACCCGAGGGTCCAACAACGACTTTTATGATCGAAAATGGGATGCTCGCAATGAAAATCTCACTATCACTTTTACATGAAACGTTCTAGCTCACAGTAAAATAATAGCATAAAATCGAATGAGACACCACAAGATGCAAAAGAAGTTTACGCTAATTACCAAATTACCATTCATAAAGGACGTAAGACCTTCCACACACGACGTGTACTCATGAACACTTTTGTGTTGACTCGACAAACTATCTGGGGGAAACTAAGGTTGGTTAGGGACTCCATTTGGAAAAGCTGCAATGGGGTGTACGAATTTAGTTTTTCGCTCATGTCTCGGCAAAATTACCTGCAACACTGCCTTCGAGATGAGCAACTTGGCCAGAGTCTCGCTGCTGTATACGCATCGCTTTATTGGGAAGCCTCTGATCGTTACACTGCACGTTAAGGCAGCGCCTGTCACGACATCCTGTGAGGGCGGGGCACTGGTTTTCGATCTGCCTCGTCTTATGTGCAGGGAGACGCACATAATTGACGTGCACGCCTTGGGTCGACCAATAATTGTACTGAGAAGAACGTCTGCGGCTGGCACCTCCAGAAAGACAGTTTTCACCGGCTCTTTGTTAGTCACAGCGTCGAGAACAGTGCTGAGGCAAATACCGTTGTGTTTGACGACACATCAATAGGCACGAGTGTTGTATTCGTCGTATTTATAGGCAAGTTGTGGATCGTTCCGCTCGACTGCGGCTCCTAGATCACCCAGGAGCCGACGAATGCCACATTTGGAAATCGGAACAGATGGAAAGCGTCTTCCGGAGATGGGGCGATGATATGAAAAGCTTGGCCAGCTTGCAGCTCCCTAGCTGCATCGTGAATTAAAATGCATTAAATAATATTGATGGGTGGTGCGCAATTTTTAACGCAATGCTCCGTTATCGTGAATAGGGTAATGAATAACTAATTTGAACAAATATTAAAAAAATTTAATATTCTTTTGGTTTGCGATCGGGACGCAGAAAGGCATTTTTTTCTGTCGCGACTCAGAAGGAAATTATCTGCTTATTTACCTCAGTAGTAGCAGCCGGCTGTATGAAGCCATCTTCCCTTGACGTTGGTATTGAATTTTCTAAGCGTCCTTCTTATGTTCTGTCGACAGAATTGGTCCTCGTCATCCCAACAATATTCGTCCGTCTCTTCTTTTTGCAATTTCGAAATACAGACAGACTTCCCCTTTAAATGAAGCTAATGCGCCGGATAATCAAGAAACTAACGGGACTGGCTGTAATGAAGTCATAGAAGTGGACATATCAAACGTCTCGTCAGATGAAGAAGCGGGATATATGAATATATGTTCGTGCTGTCATCGCTGTGCCGCACTTAACTACCCCATTGAATTGATGAACGTGAATGTAGTGACGAGGCGATGTTATGGTGATCTGAACTGGCTAATTTCACCCTCTTTTGTTGCGCATGTGCGACATAATGTGTAAATAAAATCCACATTCGTGCCTAATCCGTATTGAGATCAACCTTATTGCGGAGCGTTTCGAGCAGTGTAAGCAAAAAATTCAATTCAAGAGTTAGCTAATGATGCGTACTTAGTTATGATCTAGATCACAGTTGGCTACGCTGCACACATATACTGTAGCTTGCATTAAACATTTCCTCACAGCAGTCACAAATGCGCATCACTTATATTTATCGGTAATTAAATCAAAATGACAATCCCCAGCCAGGCAGGCAAGTTGTATGAGGTGCTGAAGTGTCTCCAGCAAAACAAGATAACCTAACTTCATCTTTAAATGACTAGATTCAACGGATGCAACAATACAATTCAATCAAAGTTAATGGTATCAGCCAATGTAATATCTGAACACATGGAGTTCAGATATTAATGATGCGTTGGCGCGAACCAGAGGCATAGTTTGTAGATCGCTCGGTGGTCTACACTACAAACAACCCCACAACCTCCACCCAGCAACTGCGTGGTGAGTTTCAGTGGCAAACTCCTCCGAGGGTTTTTTATCTCTATTATTATTCTTTAGTGTTATCATTACAGTTATTGAAGTGACATAGACGTTAGTACCATAGATTTTCTTTGGAGAGCGTTTTCAGGTATATCGAGATGAAAATGAACGAATAATGGAATTTTTTCAATTACATGATGTACTGATAATTACTCTAGCTGATTTAAAGGAATTCGTTATGAATAAATTCACTGTGGAGCATAACGTTGATTGCAGTAATGAAGAGAAAGTGAAAACGTACAAATATTCCACACAGCCACAGTCATTCAAAATAACAGCGATTTGTTCATCTTCCCAATTTGTGTACACGGCCTCCATATGTAACACGTCACGACATTTGTGAATTTTCACAGTCAAAGAAACGAGTCAGACTTTGCACTTATTGCCAAAGATGTATCAGTGATAAATCTCTGCTATGTTGTGAAGAAAGTGTGACATTATTTGGACAATATGATGCATTCGTATTTCGCGTGTGCCATCACTGCTCACTATCACGCTTATTGTGCATATTTCCACAGAGTGAAGTCAGACGAGCGACTTGTTAATTCACGATAACTTGGAATACCAGCGCTCATTGTTCCTGATAACGTTCTGATAATAACTGAACATAAGGATCTTCAGACGATGCACTTTAATCAAAACACTAAATTTTTTTGGCAAGGTCAACAGTACACTAATGTTACCTTGAATCGTTATAATTTGTTAAATTCAAGCAAAGTGTAGAATGAGGAAAAAACTTCTATTTCGGCTGAAAATTTTCAGAGAATGTGGCAGGGAGATGATTTTTTGAATTGTGCATAAAGTAATTTGGATGAGGCTATCCAAGAATAAAAAAATTGAAGTACAAAATTCCCAGAGATTCAACAGTCATGCTCGTCATTCGTCTTCATTCTTTTTAACCTTGAACGTGGGCTTCATATGCAGAGGATTAGATGATAAACCATGAACAGTTTAGTGTGCGTCTTGCACTTCTTGCCGAAGGTTTATATGAACAGTGCTGCGCTCGTCAGCTTTGTTTATGATACATAGGGAAAATTGGTGTTAGATAAGTCGTATCTATGCTGCCTTAATTTGTCGCTTTTTAAATAACATTGTTTTTTTATGCAATGAGTGTAGTTGAAAAATTACCAGTTATATTATTGTCGTGTCAACGATTTAATTATTTCTTTGTCATGACCATGTACAGAAGAGATAAAAGATACACTACTATTCATCGACATGGACAAATGTGTTAGCTTATCTGTGCCTGATTCGAGCTTTTTGATAGTTCGATCTTTTAAAGTTTTATCGGAATTATGCAAGTTGAAAACATTGTACAATTCTCGGAATGACGAGTAAATTGATCGTAAATGGACTTGGACCCACTAAAAAATACCCATTCAAATATGACAGCGTTGGGTGATAAAGCTATATCAAGTATAGAGAGTTTGCAAGTGCGAATGAATGTCGCTTTTCGCGCAATTTTTGCAATTTAGCTCTTTACTCATCAATGAAAGACAGATCATTCTTCAAAATGAATTAGAGTTCTTTGGAGTTCTGCAGGTGTAAGCAAAACTTTGATATTGTATCTCATTTGTAATTGGTAGTATTCTGAAACTGTAAATCTTAGCAATGTGACTGAGGTTGCGCAGCACGAAGCGGAAACATTATAACCTGCTTAAGATAAGATTATCCATCGCAATTCAACGTAAGGGTTACAGTTATTTTTGCGTTCTCGTTTTTTGATGTATGATTATGGGTTAGATAAAAGAAATTCCCCCAGACTCGCGACTTGCATAAGTGAAAAACGCGGACTATGCCATCTGCATGAAGCGGCAGTTGCACGCGTTAGGGTTTCGTTCGTAATATCTGTTATAATCTGTTTATTTGTTTTGAATGTTTGTTTTATGTACTGATCAGTTTTCAACGGTCATTATATGGCTTGGAGAGAGGAGGGAGGGTCTACGTACGTTTATACAGTTTTGAATAATCACTATAATAGGCAATAATCTCTTTAATCGGATGCCGCAAAATGTAAAAATGCCAATTGGATAAAATCTCGCCAATTGGCTATGAAATTGACATCCTATTTGTATAAATTTTGTATCTTTTGCAAATTATTATTACCAGTTGAGCAAATATTTACTACTTCGAAACAAAGTTCAAATATGAATTCCCAAAAACCCAGCGCCATTTTCTAACTATCGAATCATTTGTCATTAAAAAATTTCCAGATAATATATATATATCAATAAATAAATATAATATATTTTACAATTCAGCTTCAATATTGAAAGATACAAGTGAAAATGTGGGTCGAGATTGGTTTACTATTGATGATGTTATTTATATACGCGGTACTGAGGGACAAGCGACCTCGCAACTGCCCGCCCGGTGAGTTCAGTTATTAAACCTAAAAATTTTCGGTAATAATTAATGAAACTGTCTATTTGATAAGCTAAAATTTTAGGCATGTTCTTTCTTTGACATCTGAAAAAATCTGCTTGATACAGATATAAATTTCATTCTTGATCTGCTTTGCTTGTAGCTCGATAATATCAAAGGTATGTTTAAGTTTTTGTTTAAAACCCTCATTTACATCGTGCAAAATCTCAAATATTTTCATTACAGGTCCCGTGGAGATTCCGTTTTTTGGTCGACTTCCGTTTTTCGACGAGGAAATGGGCGAATACTTACGAAAGAACTATGGTGATATTGTCATGTCAGTATCAACAATCTGCTTCTAATATAATAAGGAGCCTTTGGAATCCAGCTCTCTATGATTTATTTTCATGTAACCTGTGTTTTCAATGAAAATTATCAACCACGAAATAAATGTAGAATGCAGGGAGAAACACCTGTATTAGAAACTTCATGTGTAGGATTTCTGTCACGGCGAAATTGGGAAGAATTATTTTTTCTTCTGTCTTGTAAGCAGATTGTTCCGATTTAGCAACTAAAAATATGCCTTTTTCACTTATTAACTATTCTGAAATTTGGCAGGCATCGCACGGGGCCCGTGCGGTCCGTGTACCTGTTCGACTACAACACCGCCAAGGAGGCCTTGGCGAGACCAGAGTTCGCCGACCGCCCCGACATTTTCTCCACATTCAGCATCGATGAACAAAAAGTTGGAGGTTGAAATTTAGTGACCTTAACATGTAACTCAGCCTTGTAAATTGGCTCATATTTGCCTAGTGTATGTACAAAAACTTAA
This sequence comes from Hyalella azteca, assembly GCF_000764305.2. NCBI lineage: Eukaryota > Metazoa > Arthropoda > Malacostraca > Amphipoda > Hyalellidae > Hyalella > Hyalella azteca. The sequence goes on along the minus strand of NW_025936535.1, from coordinate 126,762 downwards.
ATTTTGAGGTGAAAATTCAAATCATGCACAACTGTTTACGTAGTTATTTTGTATTATTTGTATGTCGATAGTATTGTTACTCGAGTTCAAAATTGCAAAGGAAAAATCCGCGGAGACTTCGCGTAATTTTTTTTGTCTGCTCAGGGTGTGTATCTTTTGCCGTTCCGATATTTACCGATATTTCAGCGATCTCCCCTAAGAAAACGTGTAAAGTTTCATCTTCTACCTTACCAGGAGTGGTTGGCAGCAACGGCTTACACTGGCAGCATGACCGTCGCTTTGTGTTGCGCAACCTACGCAACCTCGGTGAGACTAACTCTGTTGTCTAATACTGAGGAAAGTCCCAAAAGATATACAGTTGAAGTTTTGGTTACACTTGCAGAATTTCAAAGTAGGGCCTGATTCATTTCAAGAATGATTTATATTTAATAGCTATGTTATGAGCTAACTTGCTCGAAGGCTGATTCTCAATGGGTATAAATTCAAAAGCAGCATTCGAAACATTGCATTTGTCAAGGCATGGGCAAGAGTTACCTGGAGGAAGCCATCAACATCGAAGCCAAGGCGCTGGTGGAAGACCTCAAGAAGTATGGCGGTGAAGCCATCAACTACCCCGACAGCTTCAGGACTGTGGCGCTCAACATCATCTGGCAGATGGTGGCCAGTGAGTTTTCCTTTTCGTTACTGTATAGATGAAGAGTCCACGTTTACCAATTCTATTGATAAAAATCTTAGCATGAAATAAGCCAAAATTGTTTTTCCTCGAGTATTTACATTTTCGAAATTAGTTATCACCTAAGAATGACCGTGGGACGATGATAGTTCCTCAGTGCAATCTGTAAGCACTTTGTTACTTTTTATTCGAGATAGGACGCGACGCTCCTGCAAGCTTTGCCTTGTCCTGGTTAGCGATACAAAAATTTTATTTTTTAGAGAAATCTGGGACTATAATGAGACGAGACTGAATTGAAGCTACAAAATATTTCATAATTCACATTGTTTCAATGAGATATACCGGCGAGTAATTAAATTGTTATCGCAAGTCCGTCTTCACTCTCCAGAGCCGCTGACTCACAGGCTCTGCTTCGTCGACCCACGCTGATGCCATGACGACATTTGAAACGCGCATTAAACGCATACGATAAAGTTTGACGTATTTACTTGGAGTTTAGCCAACATAATACGTTTTGGGAAAGGCCAAACAGCGAAATATATATTTCTCCTAACCACTCGTGCATCGCAACCTCGGCCAATTTGCTGCTCATGAATGTAACTGTCATGTCATGTTGGCAGTAAAATGCACGTGTCACACTGCCCATTAATTATGGGCAGAATTCAACCTGGCTATCTTTAGATGTCTAATTGAGTTTCATCCTTTACGGGACACACTCTCAAATTTTCAAGTAAAAATTCCAATCAATAACTTTATTCCAGGAGAGCTTTATCATTTATCTGGTAATTTTTTTAGCGGTATTTCTCGTCTTATTACAGTCAGTTTCGAGAAAACCTATTCCGATATAAGCGGATTATAGCACACTTAATAATTTAAAACCATTCAGCGCAAGAAATATAATTCAATATATTAACTTCTTCCAGGTACTCGGTACGATCTGCGCTCAAGTGAGGTTGAAACCATCTACCGCCTGACGAGTGAATTTCGAGACAAGTTCACCGTGTTGTCTTTACTGCCTTCGTTTATTCCGGTATTAGGTCGTCTGCCCGAGTTCCTCAAGAATATTATTTTTGGCGATGACATCATCGAGCGTTTCGTAGAAGAAATGAAAAATGTCATGAATGTGAGTTGTTTTCGTAAAGAAATATCGATTATTACTGTATTATTTGTTGGCCGCTTTTGAAAGCCCATTAGGGTAAATAGTTTTTCAGTGGGCGAAGTTCCCAACAATATTTTATTATTGTTGAAAACCACATCATATGAACTTGAATTCCTTGAAATTACGCAATTTAATACAATTGTCAGAATTTATGTGTCTTCTGTTACCCCAACTAGGGAGCCGTGGACAAGCACCTGGAGGACTATGACCCCGACAACCCCCGGGACCTCATAGACGAGTACATCAAAGGCATGAAGGAGAGCGAAGGAGACGACAACTCCCTCTTCAGGAGAGGAGGTGAGGGAGTTCACCCTGATCTGGAGCAATGCAGTTAGAACTTGTTGCAAAGGCTAAATTTTTCATGACACTTCAAAACATTTTTTAGTTGTCATCACAAGTTGAAATTTTTAGAGAGAGTAGGAAGAACAAATGTTGATTAAGGGTGGCCAAATAAGACAAGAAAACCCTAACAAAATTTAGAGCCGGGTGCCACTCTGAAATAGGTAACGCCTGACTCGGGGAGCGCGTAAATCAGCTTCTCTATATCCGTTTTTGGTCAACTTTCCGATCCCAAGTAAGACAGCTACGAGAGCCTGGTCCTAACTCCTAACTAAGGTGACCACTGAACGGTTCGCATGGGGATCGTCCCCGTATCCGGGGCAGCTCTGGCCGAGCCTGAGCTCGCCAGAAAGGGGGCGCAGGCCCCCTTTCCTCCGCAGTGAAAGGAAGGGAGGGGCAATCGAATTTATCCGTGATTTATAGTCAATGCCTGTTTCTGCTATACTCTATACAAAGAACATAGATAGAAAATTTAGAGCCGTGTGTAATAATAATGATGACTAATTTACTTGACTGCTATTATTAGAGCATTAAGCACAAAGAGATCAAAGAGAGAGAGCATTCTCACAAATTCAATCAATCGAGAACGAACGCTGACGAAACATGATAGTTCAAAACAAACACGCACGTACGCACGCATGCGAACTGGCGCAGACTGGATTCTCGTATATATAGTTTTGCAGGTGCTGACAAGCTAGCCCATAGGTGCTTTACACGGGGCGAGTATTCGAGTCGACTCCACAAATGTTTGTGATGATTAACGTCTTCAGAGGCGACTAGCTGGTGCACTGCACCCAAAGCACTTCATGTTGTTTTGAGCCAGTCCACTGAGTCCAGTAAGCTCAGTACCGGCGTGGCAGCTGTAGTGTGCATGTCTGCGTCGCTCTCTCTCTCTTGCTTGTCTCTTTGCCGCTGTAGTGCACACAACTGTGGAGCTCTAGCTTGCCTCCACCATGCACTCACCTTACTAGACAACTCCCAACGTCGCACTGGCGCCAGCGGACTGTACCGAAAACACTCTTCTCGTGTATAGGCTCTCAGCCGGCAAAACTGTAGTCGACTCGACTAATCGATGCGACTACTCATCCCGTGTTTAAGTACCTTATAAACGTCCGGGAGGATGGAAGTATAGTCTCTGGGCAATTTGCAGGTCTATAAAATTCTTTGGGACCGCTAACTTATGACTATCCTAGTTCAAGGTGACCAGAGAGATGATGTATTCATCATTATTTCAGCTTTGAATCAAATCGTCAATGAACTCTTCGGCGCGGGCTCGGACACGGTGTACAACATGCTGAAGTGGGTGGCCTACCTGCTTGCCCGGTATCCAGAGTACGCAACGAGGATGCAGCAGCAAATAGACGCTGTCGTGCCCAGGGACCGCATGGTGTCGCTCGACGATAAACCGAAGTAAACAATTTAACGGCATTTGCAAATTCTTGTGCTATTCCAAATCTAGCCTCCTTCACGCATCAAGACCTTCACATCAGAGAAGTAACACAATTAGCGATATAAGTTTCCAACATAAAAAGAATTCCTGCCATCACTACTTTACTTCGTATAATGAAAAAAGCTAATTTTCGGATATATTCATGTCAAACCCAAATTATTGTAATTTTAATTTTTTTTTTCAATTGTCCCTTCTATATTCATGTATCGAAGCTGCTTGTGATTTAGCAATAAAGCGGAACAAAATATCACGTAAAGCCATCGATGGTACCAACAAAACCTTCAGTTAATGAAACATCACATCTTCTATCCAGTTTGCCATTGGTTGAGGCATTCACCGTCGAAGCTTTGCGGTACTCCTCCATGCTGGTGTACAACGTTAATAGGGCGGCCACCAGAGATGCAAACATCAGCGGCTACTTCATACCTAAGGTGAACATTCGGGAACTTTCTAATTAGTAATTGTAGCAGTGGTATTTAATCTGTCTTGATGCTGAATCAAGACTTTTCAGCATTCTTTCAGCTTGCTGTCTGAAGTTGCTGATGTCCGGAAATCGATACTCACTGCACCTATCCATCCTGTTTCGAGCTCATTCGCAATGAATATGATTACAATCGATCAGCAAACAATTCCTTCAAGCTAAAGGACAGTGGCAATTATTATTCGTTCAGAGGAGGCATTTAAACGAAACTTCTTAGACAACGCACGTTTGCCTTTTAATTACAGGGCACAATGGTGATCGTGGCGAACTACTCAATCCACCACGACCCGCGGTACTGGGACGACCCCCACAAGTTCTACCCTGAACGATTCCTGGACGACAGCGCCACCAAGTACACGGCCCCCAAGCAGGGTTTCTTCGCCTTCGGTTCGGGTGAGGCAATAAACCAAGCTCAGCTTGAACTTCTGGCCAAGGAGAATTCAAATGCCACGCTCACGAATAAAAATTATGAACATCCTTACAGGTCGGCGTCAGTGCGCAGGGGAGCTGCTGGCCCGCATGGAGTTGTTCCTCTTCACCGCCGCCATCATCCAGCACTACGACGTGCTACCGCCTGAAGGCGTCGACCTCAGCCAAAACAAATTCGTGACCTTGGCAGGTTCTCGTATACCTTCAGATAGCGCGCTTATCTATAGAGCCAGAATCTGATTCTCGCGTTGACCTAGCTTTGTAGTTCTCACCTCCTTGCCAACAATGCAGGCTCATAGTCACTTCATGGGTGGGTTATGATGGCAAGCTATCCACCTGCTCGCATGCCTATGTATTTAGTCTATGCAAACGGTTATTGTCTTTTAAATACTTGTAATTACATCATAGGAGAGTGCAATAGAGCACTCACACATCACCCCTTGAAATGTTAGAACCCTGAAGCTTCTCGACACCAACGCAATGCATCAAGCCTTGAAAACACAGTAAAGTGAACAATATTCAGCCTTCACAAGGATGATGGTTTCCATGGGCATTGCTCATCACCTAAATTCACGTTCGTTAAAAGAATTAAACGAGGGTGGCTGTTCCAGAGCCTCTTCACTTAATACATCTACAACGATATAAACGCGTTCATTTGCCTCTCTAAATAAACACTTCAAAAATAAGATGGTAATTATCTCAATTATTGCAGTATACTCAACAGAATTGGCTGCGTGCTGCTGAAATCGTCAAGAAAATATTTCGTTTTAATCACTTTTCTATGCTTCACCGCTAAAGAATGCTTAAATTACCCTGTTCTTCATTGTTTGCCGTGAAGTTAAAAAGTATATTCCTGTTTCCCTTGACTATGGATCTCAGTTAAAACAAAATGAATCAGAATAAGCTAAACACCTATATGTTGTCCATGTAATCAACAATTTTGCTTGATTTAAATAATTTAAAATCAATCTAGCCCGATTCATTTGTCTATACTGGTGATATAAGACATTATCGTCAGGCGCGATTCTGTCATGCTCAGGTAAAGCTCATTCAAGCTGATCTTTACTGTATAAATACTGTTGTTAATAATTATTTTGGTGTATCACGTTGTGCTCATTTCTCCTTGGCACTTCAATAGGATCATAAGAAATAACTTTGAACACCCAAGAAAACGCAAAATTAGCATGAGACTGCACAAAAATGTTTCCACCTAACATATGCGGCGAATTCATTTCAAAAAGAGAATTCACGGTAAATTTGAATGTAATACTCGAAACCCGAATAATTCCTGATCGATCGCGCTGTGCGCATTCATGGCGAAATTTGTAGTTTCAATAGTTTCGCACGCAGTTTTTAACACATACATAATATCTGCACTGATTTCCTATGGATATAAACTCTCATTTCAAATCATACCATAGTGATGCCGGCGCTGAAGAATAGGCCTGATGTGGCCTGCCGCCAAATCTCACAGCACTGAAAATCTCTTCGAACATTCTTATGGTTCACTGGAATTTCTTGACTGAAGTCAGGCTTGATATCCTTACTGTCTTAAGTTTTAGGAGGACCATGTTCATAGTTTAATGATATGTCCAAAAATTGCAACCGCAACTTTGAAAAAAATAATTATAGAAAGTCACAGCTGTTCAAAGTGCGAGCCTTGTTTGAAATAAAATAATTCAAAATTACTAACTTCATATATTTTCTGTACAATATGATATTAACTACTACTACTACTGCATTCTTCAATTGTTAAAACTTGACGCGTGTTCTTACATTCGTAAGCTTTAATCAGAAATTTTTAGCGCCACATGTTTTTTAAATGACTGATTAGGTTTAATTTAGTTTCGGTTAGTTTATCTCTATATACGCAACGCTGCTATAGTATATATACTATATAGTTTATCTCAACGCATAAATCTAAATTTGACTTTTCTGTAAAATTTAGAGAGCCGTCAATATTTCAAATCAGGTCCCGTGAGTGTGCACCGGAATGAATGCAAACAACCGACGAAACACGACAATTGTCAGTACCGCAGATAGAAGCTCCGAACAGCAGATAAAAAAGCAGCACATTGATGTTTCCAAATAACAATTGCGGTGTGCACTGATGATACCAGCACCTCTCCTGCAATGGTGTGAATGTGAGCGAAAATTTCTATTCAGTATTTCTTGATAGTTGATGATAGAGCTACCATTAACTGGAGATGAATCGTTGAGTATATAATTACGAACAGTGAATAAATCCTTCTCGATATAACAAGAACATTTTTTATTAACTATGCTAAAAAATAAAACTTTAAAATTTGTCTGCGGGTAAATTTATCGCCGACGTCGTTATTCAAAATTTAAAAGCCTATCAATAAAGGCAACCGTTAACATACTTGTGCTATATGCACAAAATGAAAATATTTTTTTGTGGCTCACTGGAATTTTGAAAAAAAATCCATTGAATTTCATTCCATTCTAACACTAGTCCAAGTGTCTCTTGTAGCAGTTGGATCAAGAACTTGAGCTGCAATGCAACAATGCAAGACAAGCGCTCGTCGTGAAGGTCATTCGAGTCATCATGTATCGTTGACGGCGGATGTCATGCGAAGCAAGATTCGGTTACAATTTTTGTTATATATTTGCCTCAGTCTTCCTTCCTCTTAATATTAGATCTGATCGGGTCGCTTCGCGAGAGTAAAACGATGAAATCTCCGCTGATGAACCCTCTACTCCTGCACGCACTTAATTATACAGAAGATTTTTATTTGAGAATTTCACGAAGTCCCGGTTTAAATTGCATGCAAAGATTAATTTCTCGTTTTGTTCAGAATATTGGTAGTCGGTACCTCGCAAGAATAGCTTCATTCCAGACTTTTCTGCCACTAGATTTGTTGTTGTTCGTTTTTAACAAAAATTATGGCGTGTAAATAGAAATTTTGAGTCCAAAAAATACATGGGTTTCAAATATCGCTTCTATTATTGCGCAAATCCCCGAAAAATTCATTCTGATAAGAATCCGACGTGCGGATGACCATGACGATCATGAATCACCTTTATTGTGGAATATTAAAACGAATTGGAATGTTTTAGAATTAATAATTTAAGTGAAATTTCATCTCAGAATAATATGCGTTTAAAATTACTTTTTAAAGACATCACTTCCAAAGAATCCAGTGTCTCCGATGTTACACATGTACAATGAGTTTCTAATTTTATTTTCATATATTAAAAAAATTAATTTTTAATTTTTTGATATAAAAAATGTAAATTTCAAAAATTCAACAAAAAGTACACCGATAACAGAACAACGACGTATTCATATCGCATACCGGCAGTATTACAGATGTTTTAATCATAATCACAAAAAGATTCATGCATTACAACCTCTGCTATCATAAAAACAATATTTTATCGGTATACAATAATGATAATTGATATGAATATTGTAATAAATAATTCCAATTATTCATGGTACATAACTTATCAACTAAGTAGATACGGAATTTATCACAGTCACATAAACTATCAGAAATACAGTGTACCAATATAAACACACGAGCGGTCAATGCATACTTGAAAATTTAACTTCTAAGATGATAGAAATATACGTGTACCACAGTTTGAGTGCATTTTTGTCAATGGTGATAAATTCTACCAAGAAAAAGCAAGCTTTTCGTGCAATTATAAACGACACTTCTTGTTCAAAGCCTGCATATCAATAAATATTTCATTCATCAGATATATCTCTACAGTTAAATATATAAACAAAATTATTGATACTGATCAAAATTTTCGCACTCCTCCACCAAATTAACGCTGTGACTAAATATGATGCAATAGCAGTCACGTGCAACTCAGTTGTCGTGTATCACCTGAACTGGTTTGTGGTGACGTAGACTTGCGGTACAGCTTTTTGCACCCCCAAATGGAGTATATATAGACGAGCATTTAGCGTACAGCTGCAGTTACTGTTAGGCGACGAAGAGGACAATACAAGGTTCAGTGAGCTCCACACCTCGTGGCAGTGGGAGTGAGGAATCGCGCAGCGTTTCCGCGCGTCGTGCCGACACGCAGAGATAGTTGGTGTAAATTACGGAGCAAAATCATAATCTTTAGTTGATCCGTAGTTCTTCTTGATAATTGCTGCATCGGGGACAATGCTCCATGTGTTTCTCTAGAAATATATAATGTTGAATATAATTCTATATTCAACAGTACTGTGCTAGTGCATAGTCACGTGCTTGTGTACTGTATATAATATTCTATAAGTAGATAGTCAGATCAGGTAGCAATTCGCTACAAAAAAATTCTATATTAAAAATTATAATATCAATTAATAATTCGGAAAACCATTTTCTATAATAAACATTTAATAATTAATTACCTAAAAATTTATCCTCACAAACACATCAATTTCTAAATGCACATGCAGCACGTTGAAGTTTACATACTTTGGAACGGCAGAAGTTGTTGTCTGGACCAAAAAAATGCGGCATCATAGAGATACCAACTTTTTTCATGCATCATTCAGAACAATATGCAGAAAGAAACTAGGAAGAAGATTAGAGTCTGAAAAAACGATTTGATGTGTCATTCCTGCCTGGAAGAGGCCATGTTGGACCACACTAAAGTATAGCGATTGAATATAACAACAAGCCTCATAAGGGGGCGCTGTTCAAAATATGCGGCAGAGTTTACACAGGGACGCTAATATACAAGCTCTAAGGTTGCAATGACGTTGCGTGTGGTCGGTAGAAGTTTCCCGTTGACGGTTAATAAATTATTGTAAAACTCGTGATAATAAAACGTAGTTTTTATTTTGAATTAAGCTTATCCATTTTGAGCAATGTTCAATCGTTAGAAAATCGCAAGCCATAACAAAATAATAATCACTTGTACTACAGGCCAATAGAAGGCATCTTTGCATAAGTTGTGACGTTGCATAAGATTATTAAGCCGCCAAAAAAATGAACATAAAAAATCAAATTTTCGGGAGAATTATTCATATAAGGCGACCATTATCTTCTTCAGAGCTTTTCATTGAACTTATAAATCGAAAGTCAAGATGTTTCTGGAGATTGTGTTGTTGTTTGTGTTGGTGTTGGTGTACGCGGTGCTGAGGGACAGGCGCCCCCGCAACTGCCCCCCTGGTGAGTCCCATTCAACAAATAGAATAATTGTGTAAATTAAAGCAGACTTGCTTAAATGGATAATAAAATATACTTTTTTCTTCTATAATTCACTCATAATAGCTGTGAGCAAATTGTCAAGTTTCAGTTTCGGGCTCCGATTTAGATGTCGGCAACAAATTGCAGGATAGAAAACTATTTATTCCTGCCGACACTTCTTCCATTATAATCAGCTGAATTTTACGGTTCAAAATTTGCATTGCAGGGCAAGTGGAGATCCCGTTTTTCGGACGACTTCCGTTCTTCGACGAAAAGACGGCCGAACGCTTACGGACGACCTACGGTGACGTTGTCTCGTGAGTGTCAATAATCTTTGTTATAACCGCGCATTATCCTCTTTTATAAAATTGTTAAGATAATGACAAGTTTTAAAGAGGAGAATATGCTATGATGTACAAATGGATTATAATTTTAGGTAGTAATAACATTTTAACATTTATCAAAGCTGGCCAATCGTAATCTTAAATGGGAGATTCATTTTTCTAATGTTTAGATTCAAAATTTAGGAATGTTTGCAAAGAGTATTTTTGAAGCAGGTCTGTTGAAAGTTTATCTTGCAATGTTCAGTTTATGTCATGAGAAAAATTCTAAATAATCTTATAAGGTGACTCAATATATGAACTACATTTTCCTCATTCATGCTGAAATGTCGCAGGTGTCGGACTGGGTCATTTCGTACAGTCATGTTGTTCGACTACCACACCGCCAAGGAGGTCATGGCGAGACCGGAGTTCTCCGACCGCCCCAACTTTTTCTCCAGCTTCAGCTTAGACGATCAAAAAACTGGCGGTAATACATGATGTAATCAATACTGGGATCTCTATAACTTATTTGTCCAGTTTTTGCGAATGTTATTGTGGAAACTATATTTGATCTCAGCAAAATTTTTAAGCAAAGGCCATATTCTGTACAGTCAAGGTGAATGCAATTTTCGTATAGGATAGGCTCAAAGCAGACATGGTATCGGTCTTCCAACGAATGTTCTCCCGATGGACTAGGCGGCCAAGTAACAAATAATAGGCACCATGTCTACCAATAGTATGAATAAGCCTGTTATAGTAATATTTGAGCGCGCTCTTGAAATTTTATTTTGCCTGGAGTTTTAAATCGCCAACGGGTAGAAATTAATTTTCCACTAATTCTTCATCAGGCGTTTTTAGCAGCAACGGCGTTCACTGGCAGCACGACCGCCGCTTTGTGCTGCGCAACCTCCGCAACCTCGGTTGGTCGGAAGCAAATCATTCCAGGAGTCCAGACAAATTTTTGAATGATATATTGTTTCAATTTTTAGGCCACCAGCCCACCACAATGAATGGATTAATTACATATGGAGCTTATACAATCACGAGTACGACAAAGTATTTGATGACTTTGCACCCAAGGAGCTTGGTGTTAAAATGCAGCTGAATGCAAACTGTACAGTTATATTAGCTTGATCGATTGTTCATTACATTCGATGAAAATCTTGCATGATGCCTTTAATTTCTTACAAGAGTATCGATCAACTTGAACACACTTTCTATGTCGCGATTTGACTGAACTGTATTATAACTAAAATGCTTCCAGGCATGGGCCGGAGTTACCTGGAGGAAGCCATCAACATCGAAGCCAAGGCGCTGGTGGAAGACCTCAAGAAGTACGGCGGTGAAGCCATCAACTACCCCGACAGCTTCAGGACTGTGGCGCTCAACATCATCTGGCAGATGGTGGCCAGTGAGTTTCCGATGCTAATGAACTTTCAATTCACTTTCCGCGTTAGTTTTCAAACACAGCAAGATATCAGTCAGGTTTTACGTCTTTAGGTTCAGTCGGTACAACGTATGTATAAGTAGCTGTGCCCATTTATTCGATTTCAAATGACTTCACTATTAACTTAATTGCCATCGGTATCGTCCTGACTGCAACGAACCTGAGATATAAAGAAGAACTCAATTGCAATTTGTATTTTTTTCAGGCACCCGCTACGACCTCCGCTCTAGAGAAGTTGAAACCATTTATCGCCTGACGAAGGATTTTCAGAACAACTTCTCTGTTTTATCATTTTTGCCAGCGTTCATTCCTGCTTTGAATCGCCTGCCAAAGTTCTTTAAGAATTGTTTGTTCGGTGACGACGGCTTAATGAATTTCGTGGATGAAATGCGGAAAGTAGTGAACGTGAGTTTATTTTTATTTAATTTTGGGGGACTGTTTCATGTTGAGAACTCATTCTCGTCATATTTTGGCCCTTTTTTAGCGCTCGAGATGTAAAACATGCCTTGGAAATGAATTTGCATCTATGTATGCTCTCATATGGAGTGATGAGTTGATGGCAAGAAATTGAAAAATAATATTATTTTTCAATTTAAATTATTTTTCATTTTAAAAATTATTAAAAATATTATTGTAACAAAAAGGAAAAAATTGAATATGCTTTCCATTTACATATTGCTCATCCAGTTCGTAGCGGTGAAAGTTTGCCTATCATAAATTTTGAATAAATGCTGTCCAACTTCAACAAATGTCCTTCCAACTCTTTTAACAGGAAACCGTGGACAAGCACCTGGAGGACTATGACCCCGACAACCCCCGGGACCTCATAGACGAGTACATCAAAGACATGAAGGAGAGCGAAGGCGATGACAGCTCTCTTTTCAGGAGAGGAGGTGAGAATTTTGGCACGAACCGTAATCGTTGGAAAAGAGTTTCGATCCGGAATTTTTCAGGTTAAGCCATTAGAGATTTTTTCATTGAATTTTTACGAAGGAAATCGGTAATGAATTTTTGGAAATTATTCTTAAATGATCATATTCAGTGATGGAATATCAGGATATATCTTAAACTTGACACGGCTTTGGATCGAGCCTCATCGTTAATCGCCTTTCAGCTTTGAACCAAATCGTCAGCGACCTCTTCGGCGCGGGCTCGGACACGGTAAACTACCAGCTGAAGTGGGTGGCCTACCTACTCGCCCGGTATCCAGAGTACGCAACGAGGATGCAGCAGCAAATAGACGCCGTCGTGCCCAGGGACCGCATGGTGTCGCTCGATGATAAGCCGAGGTACTTAATATATATATCGATTAAATATAGCGTTTATAATACAAACTCAACGCTACGTCGGTTAGGCTTTTGGGACGACTCATAAAGCACGAATATTTCTTTCCATGCTCCTATTCATTCAACCTTCCTACTTCAATTCTCAACAATATTTGATTTGACTTCACGGTCTATTATTTTGAGGGGCGATTGTGTGCCTAGAATGATTCCGTACAAGAAAGACCAAAATTAATCCAAATTTTTAAAAATTGCCCAATGGCGATTTCACGCCATTTAAGACGCTTGAATAAATGATGAATACTTGTCCAGAATGGAAATTAAGGTAACGTCGTTCGTTTGACGTTATAATACAATATTAAAATGACGTTATACGTACAACGTTGTTTCAAAATTGGTATATTGTTGCTTTTAAATCGCATTGAGAAAACGTTTGATTTTAAAATTGACTCGGTTTCTCCAATGAAGCGTTATTATCATGTTCATATACGATCAAATTTTGTTTTGTATGTAATATGATGTCTTTTCGTACATGAGCAATAAAAATCGTTACTAACACTATTCCGTAAGCTTGTACGTTACACCAGGAATCGCTATGAAAATATTTACATTGAATTCGATGGTAGAGCGTTAAAGATGCAATGTTTGAAGAAGCGTTGCGAAGAACAGTGAAAGATTACACTATTCGAATATGAACATGCTTAACTTGAGAACCTGAAAATCATAGCAAGGGATCTTCATAAAAATTTCGAGATTTCCAGTTATAAAAACTGAATAAAAATATTCCAGAATTGTCGTAACGAGAGCCTGTACAATAAAATACCAGTTTAATCGACTGTAATTTAGAACCCGTATGAGACGGCTTCTTTCGGTTACCGATCACTGTCGTATGCATCAGAGTTATATTTAAATGCTGCTGGTTTTGATTGTGTGTTTTAATTTGTTGTAATTGCAGCTATTTGATCCAATTATTGGGATCAAGAAAAATAAAACTTTAGAGGAAAGAGAGTAGGCTTCAGAAAAATTAATTACATAAAAAATTATACATTTAATGACTACTTAATTTATATTTGTATATATCAATACTCAAAAGATGCATAGCGTTTCCTGCAAATTCAAACAACAAGCATGAATATTCGGTACTCTGATACAGATTAAGTAAATAAAACGGTAATTCGATATTCTTCACTACTTGATTCCACACAGGTGCCAGTAATATTACGCATATTCATGTTGTTACCGAATTCTGTAGCTCCGTTTATGCAGAGCCAATTAGCCGCGAAATTGGGATAGTAAGTTGATACTTTTTTCTTGTGACGTAATAAATTGCATTTTTTGGCCTTTCATGCCAGTTGCGTTGAAATAAAATGTTATATTGAATTTTATAGCATAACCCTGGACGCTAAAATGAATTTCAAAATGCCTTTTCATGACGGGATCACGTAAAGTTAATCGCGCATTTTGCAGTCCAAATTCAATGTTGATGCAGCGGATACAAAACTACGTTGACGGTGTCGGAGGTTCAAGAATTACGCAACGTTAGAGTGACGACGTTCTATCAACGTTGAAAATTAGTTGTATCCTTATAACGTGAATTTTATCGAATAAATAACATTGAACAGATGATGAAAATTTAACCAATTAACGACGGTCGAAAGTCGACTTTTTCCATGCAGAATTCAGTCTCTTTTTTCTGGCGTATCGAGTGAAGATCACTCACTCAACGTCAATTCGATTTAAAATACGGGTTTACCATGACTGTAACTTGTAAAACTCCTAATAGACGTTGTTTCATGTCAGCTTCCTACTGGGTAAATCTGATGATTTGGTGAGAAGTAAACTTGCTTGTTCCGGGGTTCCCGCCTTTATAAACATGTGAAATAATAACCTATACTACTGGGCTATCTGATGATTTAGTGAAAATTACACTAGCATGTTCTCGCCTTTATGTACAAATAAACATGTGAAGTAATTTCCTAACGTATGCCACTAGCTTGCCATTGGTTGAAGCCTTCACGGTTGAAATGCTACGGTACTCCTCTATGCTGGTGTTCAACGTCCAGAGGTCCGCTACTCGCGATGCAAACATCAGCGGTTACTTCATCCCCAAGGTGGACACATGCGACCTTTTTCATGAAATACGAATAACCCACAATACTGTTATTTTGAAGCCTTTAAGTATCATTATCTATTATATTCAAAGACGACATTTGCACTATAATACCCAAAGTCGAAACTCACTGCACCTATTCCATCTTTTTCGAGCTTTTTCGCAAGGAATATGATTGCAATATATCAGCAAACAATTCCTACAAGTTGAAGGACAGTGACAATTACTAAGCGTTCAGAAGAGATATCTAAAAGAAACTTCTTAGACACCGCACGTTTGCTTTTAAATTACAGGGCACAATGGTGGTCATAGCCAACTACTCCATCCACCACGACCCGCGGTACTGGGACGACCCCCACAAGTTCTACCCTGAACGATTCCTGGACGACAGCGCCACCAAGTACACGGCCCCCAAGCAGGGCTTCTTTGCCTTCGGTTCTGGTGAGAAATATAGAAGTTTAACATTCAATTTAAGAATAACTACATCAGTTCGTATAGCATTATTACATCAGTTAGATTTCTATTCAAGCAAGTTGTTCTAGAAGCTATATGGCAGTTTTAAGCATCTCTATGAACTGCCAGCGATCAGACAAAGCCAACATTTGCTATGGACGACCGATGGCCATCTCTTTCTACCCTTTTGTAAACTGTGATGAAAGCGAGAAACCTCCGAAGAATCGTCATATGTCAAAAAAAAAATTTCATTGATATTAGCCGAGTTATTGTTTCTATACAGCCTGTCAAATTTTGCAGCAAGCGGCCAAGCCATAGTGAAAACTTTTCGTATACACTGCCCTCGATGAAACGATAACACTAACAGGTCGGCGTCAGTGCGTGGGGGAGCTGCTGGCCCGCATGGAGTTGTTCCTCTTCACCGCCGCCATCGTCCAGCACTTCGACGTGCGCCCTGCGGACGGAGTTGACCTCAGCCAAGAAGTAATCGTGAACTTGGGAGGTCTTCGGGCGCCTGCAGACAACAAGCTCATTTACAGGCCCAGAAACTGATACATTGGCCATGGATCATATAGTCGAATTCATCCAACAACGTTTTTCTTTTCCCACGAATGGTAGCGCTTGAATCAGCCTATTGTTACCAGCACAATCGTTAAGGTTAAGAGAGTTAACCTGTTCACTTGTTTTTATATTTTGGAAACGCTCGCTGAGAATATGATGGCTGATCTTAATTAACTTATATCATTAGTGAACTCCAAGTTTCTAAGTATCGCATGCGTTCATGCGTCCGTGCTCTTCGTTTAATTTGACTATTAAGAGCTTGACGGAGGTCGGGGTCAGAAAATTATGCATGGGTTACCGTTAACAGTGTAAATGAGCTCCTAAGCCCGTCGTTTTGAAACATATGAACATTGCTCTGCTGAAATTATCATGATATGAACTCAAAACTCTGTTTAAATTACAATAATATGAAATCAGAACTCTGTTCAAATTAAAATAACATGTACCAACATCAAATTCAAATTTATATGATAATTATAGAAGCAGCCCTCTGTTGATATGGCAAAATATCGCCATGAATAAAATACAACCAAAAAACAAGTTTGTTCTGGCCAGTGTAGGCGGTTCTTTTCAAGGGACGCTGAAACTTGTAACTGAAGTTGCTTCTTAATAAAAATCCTTCTTAATTAAAGACAAAAAAGCAAATGTACAATTAACTTAAATGATTTTCCTGCCAAAAAAAGCGAAGAACTAGAAATGGCTAATCGTGCAAAACAAAAAGTAGATACGGAATTAGTAAAGCCGATGAGCTTTTTTCGTTTTCATTTAAGCACGTTGATTTCCTTCCGCATTGAGCAGAATTAACTGTGCTCTAGAGTATAATGCAGCTCAAGCGAATCGATAATATTTAAGTGCATTTTTTAAATTAGATTAATTATTTTCGATCTCATTAACTTCAATGTGAATAATTCATTGCATTCTGTGGATGGTTTCAATTTATATGATGTTTCAGATTTAAAAATTTTTTTCAATTTCTCTGCCATTCCAAATATTTCTAAAGAAATTAATGTTATACCATCATATTATGGCCGAAGTTAGCTTACATTTTGAATCATGGCCAAAAATCTCGAAATAATCGCCAATACCTACTGGAAATAATTTTTTTCTGAAAATGTCGATAGAACCTTTGATTCACTTGCTATATGGGGGGGGGCAATTAGAGAGTTTCGTTACTGCTTTTAACTTCATCGGATGAATGAAGTTGCCCTGCCCCTATAATTCTATAATTTTTAAAATTATTTGCCATGATTTTATGATGATCATTAGTTTTAGCCCGTATGTCATTTTATACAACCAATTTCTTGGTAACACCCATTTTCATCCTCTATGCCTTTCAAGATTAATCATCTTCACCAAATATTTGGAACTCGACAGCAAATAAAATAAAATATTATTATTAAATGGTTATCATTTATACCAGACAGCAAACAAACGTGTTTATATCATGTCAAAGGAATGGATCATTAACAAATAAACGACAAAAAACACGCAACCCATAAAGTTTAAAGCTCCATTGAGTTTGAGTCTTGTCATTGAAATCAGGATTTGGGACTGAAGTGAATCAAAATTATGAACGTGATATATAATGTGTATTACGTATGTTTTTTCTGATTCTGATACTCGTCCAAGTTAATTGAATTTTTGACCTGGGAATTGGGGGCTACGAGAGATCAAAGAAATCAAAATATAAAAATTTAAAATAAATTTATTTAAATTAATTAAGGATTTTTCTTTCAACGCGTTGCAACTGTAAACAATTTGAAGTCAGCACAGGAAGAAAAGGTCGAAACATTTCAATGTGTTTCTATCATTATACTGACATATGCTAATAAAATTATACATATATATATATATATATATATATACTCAGACCGAACACATTCTGCTTATTGACTTCTTAATTGATGTTAAGATCCTTTTCATTTGAATTAAATCGTTTATACGCAACTTCAATTTTCATCACCCCTTAATCTTCTTCATAGTCAGCAATTGTTAGCTGTCTAAATTTACGAACGAAAACGACCAATTGTCAGCCGGAACACATTTAGAACGAATATATTTAGAAAATCCTTCATACATCCTCGCTCAAATATTCGCTATACATTTACAGTAAGACAACTCCGGACGCCTGTCTCTATTACAGTGGCTGTGCAGATGATGGCTGGAGAGATGTGCTACGTAAAATTGACGCACTCTTGCGACGAAGCAAGCGTATCTTGATGAGTGATCCAATCTCGTGTGTAACTATTTTCACTTGAGGTGGAAATTTGACTAAATAATTAAAAGAAGATAACGTATACGCTGGACAGCTATATGGTATTATAAAAAGTTTTAATTCTCAATTTCATTTGACTCCAACATTTCTAAACGTCTCTTCCTCGAAGTTCAATATAAATGATTTGTCCCAATGCATCTTAACACAAGTACTCGTCTTGCCTGTCACTGGTGTCATAGCCCAAGTCGTTGGCGGTGGCCTTCAGTCAAGGCATACAATAACATAAGGGGTGCAGTACTGCAGTGTGCTTCGTACACTTCGTGGGAGAGGATGTTATAAAAACTGTCTGCGGATGCCATTCGCGAACGATGTTCTGGTAGCGTTTGCGCGAAATACTTAACTTAGAAGAGAAGAAACGAATTCAAATGTGCTTAAATTATTTTAACTTTGCCTTGGTGGAACGCGAGTGCAATGCAACATGTAACAGCTTGTGGAACGCATTTTAATTGTGTTGTTACTTTTCCGTTATCTTTCCAATTATCTCCGTTGCCTTGATTAATCTACTTTACGTTAATAATTGAATTTCCACTTTATATCAATCGAATTTCGTTCAAATGACTGATATATACGCTAACCATTATACAATTTGAAATTGTTGCCTTAATTACGGTTAGAGAATTAATTAATTAAACATCTATATGATAGCATGTGATATAGTGAAACAATATGCATTTAAATTGCAAAAATGCTAGTGTCATCTCTGTGTTACACATCTCTAATATTAATGAACGACACCAAAAAATTGTTACCAATTTATCAGTGGCAATCCACTCATCTCAAAATTAAACATTATTGTGAGCGATTGAGGCAAATAAAATTAGAGATTTAGCACCTGCAAGCTAATTAGAACTATACCTCAATCTGAACTGTTCATTCAGAAATCTTGATAGACTCCATTAGAATTCAGTAACTACAAGAAAATCAAGTCTTTTTCAAACAATAATAACCTATAGCGGGGATATGTCAAGATGTGGGTGGAGATTGTGTTGTTGTTTGTGTTGGTGTTGGTGTACGCGGTGCTGAGGGACAGGCGCCCCCGCAACTGCCCCCCTGGTGAGTCATTCTTCGAACTTATTATAGTGCCTATCCAGTCATAAATTCATGATGGATGTTGTAACTCTTTTAACTACATCTTTGTATCATATTTATTAAGCTAGTTATTGCATTGCATTCTATGCCAATGTTGTATGCAATTGAAATTAATATAAACGTGGAGATTGCATTTCACTAAAATCTTCCCATGCAACTCCTCGTTAAACTTTACCGTTGTAAATTGATATTTCAGGTTCTATGGAGATCCCGTTTCTTGGACGACTACCCTTTTTCGATGAAAAAGTTGGGGAATATTTACGAAAACACTACGGTGATATCGTCTCGTTCGTAATAATGCTCAGTCTTTGCAATAATACTTACGTGAAGCAACATGATCATCACGATTTGCTCATACCAATTTGCCCATATTGTTGATAAACACTATGGGTATGAACAGTGTGGAAAACACAATACCTTCTATAAATACTTGCTTGTGGAAATTTACAGAATTTCGTTTCCTATTCATTATCGTGTAATAATTAGACTTTCCTAACAGTGATAATTTGAAATTGATCTTAAAATTATGAACAGTTCAATGACTATTAGTTCCATAAGATTGTATTTACTGTAGTATAATTTCTTAGAGTAATTACTGGCTGGTCTAATTGACCGAACGACTCTAGTCGTGACCAAGAGACTGGGCTAAATCCGTTACATTTCCATTGTTCATTCCCGAATGCTACAGGTAACGCACGGGAACCTCTCGTTTCTTGTTTGACTGCAATATCGTCAATGAGGTCATGACGAGACTGGAATTTTCTATCCGCCCAAATTATTCTCCTTTCTCAGCGTAGATGATCAAAAAACTGGTGGTAAAAATGTCCTAATGACATTTAGGACATTTTATTTTTTATTTTACAACTTATAACCTGCTAATGGCCACCCAAACCAAAAAAACTCTTCTTCCACCTACCCATTGGCACCGGTGACGTATCGATGAGCCACCGATGGCCATCTGTAAAATTAAGTCGATCAAATTTGTTTCCGTTATTTTCAAATCCGATACATTTGCATTCACTGATATCGCTTGCATCATACGACATCACGTTCTGAGGACTACTTCATCCTCCAGGGCAGTACAAGTAACAATGTCAGACATGTATCGGGAACAAATTATCACATTACCAGACACATACCTCGTGAGCAATCGACTTGAAGATCACTCCCTGCCTGCAGGATTCGAACCCCGATCTCCCTTGCGCGAATTCAAGCCTCTGCCGTTGAGCCATCGGAGAGGACTTGTGGCTCGCGTCATTTGAAGAGACTTGATTGAGGTACTGAGTTTTAATTTCATCAAACGACAAAAGTTTATGTTACCACCATGATGATTAGATGGTTCCATTGCTCATTATATATGAACATGCTGCTAT
Source organism: Hyalella azteca (assembly GCF_000764305.2). Taxonomy (NCBI): domain Eukaryota; kingdom Metazoa; phylum Arthropoda; class Malacostraca; order Amphipoda; family Hyalellidae; genus Hyalella; species Hyalella azteca. The sequence continues at coordinate 106,158 of NW_025936535.1, read as the reverse complement.
ATTCGAGTAAACAGCCGCTGGAAGAAGCTTCGTTTATCCATAAAGAACAATGGTTCAGCTCAGAGTAACATCTACGGGAAATTGTCGATAAGTATCGAAGTTTCATAAAGCTAACATTACACCAATTTTGACAGAGGGTCGGTTCGAAATATTTTCGCCAAGAAATTTCTTGCAAGAAATAAGAAATTGATATCACTCGATGATTTTTAAATGTTAGGCGTAAAATAACTCCATGCATCACTGCGTGTCACTATTTTTCTCTAGCCTAATCTGTAGGCTAGGAACGAGGTCCCAGAAGGAGTCCTAGAATTTGAAACAAGAACCAACACCAGGGGTCATAGCTATAACTAAAAAAACTGCGTTGTAACACATCCATGCGACATTTCATCTCGCTTCGTGTCACCGACATGTGGAACAGCCTCCCTGACAGCATCGTTGACGCTCCCAGTATGAACGCCTTCAAGAACAGACAGGACGAAGCTATGCAGGAGCATATGTTGAGTCTTGAAATGCCTAGCACCTTACGGACCAGGCAATAAGTCCAGCAGCTATCTCAATCAATCGTCAGTTATGTAAACATCAGGTTCAGAAGCCGCAGCCCATGTGGAATCAAGTCACAAAAAGTACAAGAATCGACAACAGGCCATGGGCCTATTACTTCAGTGCCCACAATTCTATTCTTTTCTATTCTATTCTATAATCTTTCAAGTAATCAACGTTAATGACCACGCATGGCGCATCATCCTGATTTGTCAGCGGTGAGCTTCAGTCGCTTAATTAATGTATGATAGCTTCAGTCTGCTTTCCGTATTTCTACAAGGAGGTTCAGAACATACATCGTGCCTATGATTTACGCATATACAATACGTGTCTAGTGTTGATGTGAATCGAGTAGTAACATCGCATGTGCGAATCGACATTGACCCACCTAAGAAAAGCTGGCATTGAATGAAGTGTTGCTGAAGCCGATCTGTTTTTTCGAACAGTTTAAAGAACGCCAATTGGATGTTAATTTATATCAATTTTCAGTATAATTGAATGTGTCATTCGTATTCATGGCAATTATTCAAGCGACTTCTAATCCTCAAGTGTCCTATTTAAATTATTAAAATCGTAACTATATATACTCGTAATTGAATCAAAATGCAATAAAAAATTGCTTTCACATTAAGTGTTTTTCCGCACGCAAATTCTGAAATATCGATTAAGTAAATTTTTCGATTGAAATCCTTTCCAAAATCATTTCAGAGACGATGAAAATTATGTGTGAAAAATTTTAAATTTCTTTATCCTGGAAGTGTCCAAAACAATCCAGACTCGCAGCGGTCTAAATGACTGCATTATTCTCTCCATTAAAAGCAATTGTTAAATTGTAGAAATCTCACTGTCTCGTCTACACAAAGCATGCCCGACATATATATAATATTTGAGTAACTTAAGATTGGTAGTCAGAATTGGGCGAAGTCTGAGTATTCGCGACCACGATGTAAAATCCTGGCCGCTGCGCTCGAACTTGCAGTCTTTGTAACATGATATCTCAGCCAACAAGAAATTTGGGGCTACGGGCTGCTTTCAGGTGGCCAATGAATGGCCAGCGGTCGGCTAGAATAAATTGTCTTCGGCCGACAGCAAGCCGCTCTTTGTTTCCTCGCTTCTCGTTGAGAGACCTAACCGCGTGAGCCTTCAAGTTTGATAGCTCAGAAATTCATTACCTTTGCTTCCCCTCATTCTTACCCTCGATTTACTGTACGGAATTTTTTCTCCACATATGACCATACTCTTCATAAATAATTTTCGGCAGGTACAACCCATTGACCTCAGGTATAACCCATCTCGAAAAAAAACGTCAACATCGCACAATTCTTGAACATTATTATTAAAAGTTGCTTGAAATTTTCTACATCAGAACTATTTCAATGCAATGTTTACGGATTTTTCGTTACTGTCCACCAATTGCAAAAAAACAGGTGAAAGAGCATGAAAATTTTCAGATAGTCTTCACAATTACGAGTGGAGTAAAATTCAGCCTTATTTGTGAAGAAACTCAGTGAAGAGACGAGCCTGTCTCAAGGCTGCCTGCTTTCAATTATTGAACCCTATAGCTGTAGTAACATCGCACGTACATCGCCTTTAATGCATGGTGTTCAGGGGTGGCAGAGTGATTAAAATCGCCAAGATTGAAGCAGCGAGTTTGGGGTTCGAAAACCCCAAGTAGTTGTGAAAATTTTGGTCGAAAGCATCAAGATTGCAGGTTTTTCAGAATTGGTTTCAAGCCTAAATGGCCTAAGCAAAGCTATCACCACTATTAGTTTATTATCATACTGTATTAGCGTTTAAGGTGTTGCATTGTGGGGCTCGCATATAGATACGGACTTCTCTGTTAATGTAGGACGGTTGTCAAGTGGATAAATATGCGATCATATTCTGAACATGACACAGAACTGAGCATCGAATATTGCAGTCCCTGTATTATCAGATAACCTATCATCTGTTTATGAGACAGTAACGCTTGTCATGAGGAGGTTGACAAAACAACTGATGATAAACAAGTTCATTTTCAGTAAATTTACTGGTAAAATTCGTGTGCAACACATAACATTGTTAAACTTATTGGTTGAGTTTCCATCTTTTCTATCCTATTTGATTATTTTCATCGTTAACAAAATAAAATTCGTCTATGTTATCAGGTGCCACTTGAATTGCTTATCTCGAAGCATGAGAATATTGTACCCTACCGAGGCAGTCGCTTCTGAGACTTCACAAGAACAGGCGGTCTTCTGTTGCTACGGTTATCTTTCATGAACTCGCTTATTATGGCCTCCATAAGCCCACATGTGATGGTTTGATGAATTTTCATACGAATATACGCATGAAGTGGAGCATATTCTTTATTGTGATGTCGCAAGAAATGCTGTTAGTTTAGGTAACTCTATTTAATCTAAGCATTCTAAAACCGCTTATCTTAAATAAATTGTAATTAATTATTCATTAATCCAACGATATTACAGAAATTTGATTTTTGTGGCCGATCTCACGCGAAGGTAGTTTAAAAAAGATAGACTCCAGTTATTTGAACTATACTGCAATAGTCAAGATGTGGGTGGAGATTGTTTTGTTTTTTGTGTTGGTGTTGGTGTACGCGGTGCTGAGGGACAGGCGCCCCCGCAACTGCCCCCCTGGTGAGCGGATCTATATAATACATGTCATTCAATATATATCCCTGAAACTGCATAACATGTGAAGGAAATCATCTTCAATTCAATCTTTGTAACATATAAGTCTAATGTGTCGTATTCAGTGCATTATATATCAACTGTATTTGCACGCATATTGAATTTGAGGACATTATTTTTCTCTGGAACCTCAAAAAGATTTTACAAAGACTTGAAAACAATTTTCACATTCCAGGTCCAGTGGAAATCCCGTTTTTCGGACGAATGCCGTTTTTTGATGAAAAAATGGGAGAATATTTGAAAGAAAACTATGGTGACATTGTCTCGTGAGTGTCATCAATGGATATCTGATATAATGACTTGTATTCAAATGCTATATAGGCCGTCATGATTAAACTACGCCATGCCAGGATAAGAAAATATAGTATGGGGCACATTATAGGTAGGAAAAATACCAATTTATTTTTAATAGATTTTTGCGTTGCTAAAAGACGTGATTGAAGAGTTCCAATCTATAAAAGAAGGCACAGAGGAGTGTAAATAATTCTGTCTGTTAGCTGAAGTCATTGACAGAATTAGTATTTAGTAAGGAATAGCTGTCTCTATACGAAAAGCTCTATCCATATATAAGAGCACCTCACGCTATTCGGAATATGTATATTCTCGTAAATTTTCCTATCATGAAATTTGTATACACATTTTTTCTAGACTCGAATTTTCAAGATGGGCCATGAACTAACTAGCTCGTCGTTTTCATTTGATTTGATGATTTCAATTTAAAATTGAGTTACTGACGATGCTGGGGTTGCGTAACATTTTAATGATATATTCTTTAATGTACAGGTATCGCACTGGAACTTTACGTTCGGTTTTCCTTTTCGACTCTGACACCGCCAAGGAGGCCTTGGGCAGACTCGATTTCGCTGACCGCCCAGATTTTTTCTCCACTTTCAGCTTTGACGATCAAAAAACTGGAGGTGAAATTTTACAGATGATTCAAGTACCTCTGTAAATTAAATCCTTATACTATGTGCTGTGGGGCATTGGTAAAAATATGTGGGATACAATTTACAATTTGTGGCGCTTGAGCGCTTAATTTTCATCTTGAGCGCTTTCTCATTAACATTTTAACTAATTGTGTTGAACTGGACACAATGGAATCTTCGGCGCAAGCGCCATCGCAAACCGGGTGCATAAGGCCGGTAAGGACAAAATAAGTCGCATCCTTGCAGAACTTTACAGTCAGGCGCTGCGGTGGCATCGGACGTATATAGCTCGCTTCTATAATTTGAACATGCCTGCCTCTTGATTCCTATGGGCTGCGCTAGTACGACCGTTGTAGCAGGCATGTTCACCCGTGGCTGGCTCCCAGTAGGAGCACTGCAGAACACAGCTGTGGTCGATGCAAAAAGTGTACCTTTGCATTCTAGGATTAATTAATATGTTATGTTGGTAGCCGCACTAAACTTAATTTTCTAAAGTTAGACTACATAATGAGGAATGAGGACGTCATCACGGTTGGCGATGCCTTTGCGTAGAGTATGATGTAGAGTGCGATGCTGAGTACGATGTTAATTTATATGATCAGTCGTATGTCTGAGAGTAATGTAGCGGGACGTGATGGCTACACTTATACATAGGGTTTACACGCGGATGGTATAAAACAATTCAAAATGTATTCCAGGCCGAGATATATATTTACAGATTGGGAAATTTTGCCGTCAGTATAATCCACTTGGAATTATACGACAATGAACGCGAATAACAAAAGAATTCAGTGATGGAAGTCACGATCACAGTAGAAAGGAGGTTGGCTCTCGACTGAAGTGCAGCCACCTCAGAAAACAGTTCTACATGTACATCATTATTAACAGTCGTGATTTGAGAAGTGCGGCGACTAGAAAACTGAAACGCGGTACGTTACCATGAGCGGGCATATTTGGCCGCTCGCTACAGTAACACCAGCGCTAAGCAGCCATGGAGCAGAGGACTTGAATCCTATCGAAAATCTTATTCCTGTCAGCCGCTGGCACGAGGACGCCCCAAGCTCGCCTAGCGGCGTAAATTAGCGGCTCTGTGTCCGTCGGTTGCTGGAGCGAAATAAGCGCCGTTACAGAACCTTGTGAAATACCTGTCGAGCTTTGGGCGATCGTGGGGCGCGCGTACTTGGTACCTGATACGTTCGGGACAGAAACGGCCGAATCTGAAAAATGCGTTAAAAATGCACCCTCGAGTTTGAAACCGGAATATTTTCAGTTAATACAACTTTCAATCCCAACTTTCCACATTACCAGAACATTCTCTTATATTTGCCGCAATGCAAGATCCTCTCACATTCCCCGAGCAAAACAATCTTCAATATTCACCAGCAGTCAGCATTCTCACACATTTCCCAAATCCAAACATTCTTCAATATGCAATATCACTCAACTATCAACATTTTCCAATATTCAATACTGCTCAATATTATCCCACATTATCCATGAACAAAACATTATACCCATTTACCCGTACCAAGCACTCCTACCTATTGCGGTAGTAGCAGTACCAAATATTTACCACGTACGGCTGAGTAAAACATTAACTCACCTTAACCAGTATTGAACATTCTCTCATATTCGCCAACACCAAATATTCACATAAACTGTTGTAAGACGTGGGAATGCTAGCAGCGCGGTATTGAGTCCCTTAAGGTCTGTGACTCGTGCCAAACGTTTGGTTGTACCAAACGCCCTTTGCTTCGGCTAAGGCGTGTAAGTCAGAGACCAGACTGCGCTAGCGTCTTACAATTGTGTTTCGTATTGGGGAATGAAACACAGTAGGAGTTCTCCTTATTTACTAGAACTAGGTCTGGTGACCAGGTTAGGCGCTGTATTACAGATTTGTAAATGATTACGACTACAGGAGTTACTTAATATTGCAACGTCTTAGGTCAGTGCTAATAATATGCATATGTAGCTAAATCATATTTAACAGAATATCAACTGCAGTTGCTAATTGATAATGATGCTTAAGGCAATAACATGGATGATAATGTTGAGTTAGAGTTGGTGGGTAACTCTGCTAGAATTCACTAGGCTAGCAACGTTCCTAGAAAATGAGTTGCGGAGGTAACTTGTGGAAACGTATATGCATGGTCGCTACAGATATCCCCCTCCTAGATCGAAATAAGTTCGATCGATACTCTATGACTAGATTTGGCAAGGCATTTGCGAGTGGTGGTCGTCGTCACCACTCGCAACTCTCGTTTCCCTTTTAGTTGCAAGGAGAAACTCATTTTCGTGCAGTCGTTCCGAAGCTTTGGTTTGGTTGGGTTGGCTGTTCCGCAGACCTGAGGTTGCGGAATTATTTATCGCTGGGGCTGTGATGTTGCACGTGCCTTTGGTGTTAGCTTCAGTGTAACTGCAGATACAGGCGGTCTGTCGGTTGACAGGGATGTATGCGAGTCAGTTGAAGCAGCAGGGCTGACCGGTGTCAGGCTAGGAGATCCTGCGGTAGTCCCGGGCATGATGTAGAGGAAGGGCACGTGTATGGAACAGCCTTAGCGTTGACAGGTTTTTACACACTCCGCAGTCAGACGCAGTAGGTAGAGCTAGGGGGAGACGGGCTCCGTGTAGGGGCAGTTTCCGTTCACACGATGCAGTGATCGTTGCCCCAGTGCGGAGGGAGGTGAACTCCTGGTGAGATCTCCGGGTCGCCAGTTTGTAAGGCTGGCGGACTCCGTGTGGGAGGCAGCTTCCGTTCACGCGATGAGGTGATCGTTGCCCACCTGCGGAGTGGAGCGAGTAGTGGGGTGAACTCTCTCGAGAGCTCGGGGTCACCGGTTGTAGACAGTGGAGACTCTCTTGAGCTCGGGGTCACCAGTTGTAAGACGTGGGAATGCTAGCAGCGCGGTATTGAGTCCCTTAACGTCTGTGACTCGTGCCAAACGTTTGGTTGTACCAAACGCCCTTTGGTTCGGCTAAGGCGTGTAAAGGCCCGTTCACACTAGGGGCAACACATGAGAATCAAGTGCCTCAAAGCGCATGCAGAGGCGCTTTGCAGCCTCTGCATGCGCTTCTTGACCGATTGACGAGCTAGCGATTGACAGGGGCCATGCCTCATGAAACACAAGCGCGGCACTTAGTAGAGAGCTATTAAAGAATTGATATCACTTGTATGCTTAAATCGCAAATTAACTAAGAATTTAATTTAAATTAAATTAAAAATTTAACTCAAATTAAAAATCTAAATTAATTAAATAAAGAAATTCAATTCGTTCTATGGTTTCAATGTATCAATTTGTGACTTCTGATTTGTGATTCTAGATTCTACGAACTGACGATGGAGCTGGTCTCCGAAACGTTTTCTATAAAGATATGAATTTTTGTGGACTATTCTTTGCTTTTAAATTCTTAGTAGATAGCTGTCTGTGGTCTAGTAAGGTTGATTGTGTGCGCTGGTCCGGCACACCAAATGTCGACTAACACCACTCTCGTTTGCCAGGAATTTAAAAGCAAAGAAAATACCACAAAAATTCACCATATCTTTATAAGAGAAAACGTTTTCTCTTATAAAGATATGGTGAATTTTTGTGGTATTTTCTTTGCTTTTAACTTCCTGGTTAACTTGCGATTCAAGCAAACAAGTGATTTTAATACTTGCACTCTCGTTTGGAGTCACTCTCTAGTAGAGAGCCTAATTGATCTTTATAGAGAAAATGAATGCCTATGGAATGTTCGGTCAAAGGAGTACAAAATTTTTAAATAAAACAAGTTTCAACTTCATAACGTTCTTAGTTTTTTATTTATTAACAAATTAAAAGGGTTAGTTAATTCTGGTTCACCCTGTACATGGTCGCTACACTGTTATGCATTCTCCCGCAATAATCAGTTGAATTAGTCCTCGAAATTCTCCCAAATATTAGTAAAAAAAGCATATTGTATCTACAGAGCTTAGATCTAACCTTTCCAACATAGCACAGATTCAATATAGTAGCTAATTCCTCTTTCAAGGTATAAAGTACCTAATATATAGTGAAATTATTCACGGAAATGTAATTTTTCCCAATCCTGTGTACCTAAAATTCACGAAATACACACGTACAAATACCAATAGTTCGATTTCACTTCGAACAGTGTTCACAATAACGGAACCGTTCAACTTAGTTATACAAATTTGCACTGTAACCCTGTTGTAACTTTTCTTCAGCGGCAAGCTGTCCGCCGACCAGTTGGTAAGATTGCCAGATGCCACTACTCAACTTGAGCACGCGACGTTAATCGACTTGACGAATCTGAATCTAAGTTTTCGGTTCCACCGAAAACTTATTTATTTTAAATTTTAAGGGTTATTTTAGGGGTTATTTATCAGTCTTACTTCGAAAGCATGGGTTTTTAAGCCTTGCATGTAATTGTATAATTTGTGCGTGTTGCCGCAAAAACAATGCACACTTGTTGCTAAAACGCCACGCACATATATGGACATAGACGTAACACAAGCGTGTTCAGGACAACGTACTGTCCGCGTTAGATCGCGTATTGACGTTAACGCTGTTCACGCATGCGCTGCTGAAAACGCGCGTTGGCGAGCATTAATAACAACTCTATTGACATAAAAGTAACGCAAGCGTGTAGGAGATAACGCAATGCCCACGTGTTTTTTTATGCGCATGCAAAGCAATCGCTTTGACAGACACGTATTGCACGCGTGTTGAATCTCACGCAGCTCTCGCGTGAGCAACACGCACTCGATGCAAGCGCGTTGAAGGTAACGCAATGCAAGCATGTTGACGTACACGCAATGCAAGAGTGTTGAAACACTCGCGTGTTGATAAGTTCGTACCCATGCATAATGCACATGCAGCGTCACAACTAGAGGCAGGGGCTTGTCACGCTCGCGCTAAGAACTCATGCCAGCTCTTGAGCAGGGTAAGCCAATTGTAACCTTAACAGCCGCTGATTGCGCGTGTCATTTGACCCTTATATTTTTTCCCATGGAACTACCCAAAATAGCTCCTATTGGGCGGCTAAATAGAGGAGGCGGCCATTTCATATCCGATTCATCTCTAATCCGAGAGTTGCAACCGAAACCCGAACGACAGCCGCGTCTAAATTTTGACAGGGAATGCACTCGCCTTCCGAATATCTGGCTAAGGAACAAACAATAAATTTTATGAAATAAAAGGCTAACAAAATTAATTATAACTAAATAAGATTGAAAATAATCAAGTGTAATACTAAAAATAAGTAGATTATATTCCAATTTTAAGAACCACCTTATAATCACGTTTGACATGATTCAATATCTGCACGTGACTCGTGCTATGCATCTTCTACTTACTGTCATGTGTCTTGATATTCTGAACCGATATTTAAAGTGCCTGATTTTGGGACCTGCAAAGGCTGTTATTTCTGCTCACATGCCGTAATTGGCCACAAGAATGTGTATGCATTTTATATGAGAAGCCACTGACCGTACTCTCGACAATATACTCACTATTTTCTTTATTATAAGCAAATAATCGGTTATGTATGAACTACCTAAGATATTGACCAGATAAGATACAAAACGTCGTAGGCGACGCTTTTTCAGTTTTTTTTGTGATTCTCTTTGATGCACACTTTGCGAATAAAACACTGTTAAGTAGCTTGTTTACTGTAATATTTCTTTTCAATCATGTTATTGTGCTGCAAGCGCACCTCATATGCTTCATTTTAGTGATTCCAATTAATCATGAACTATATGATGTTACTTGGGTTAGGCATAATAAAGTTGGAATGTAGTACATCAGAGGTGCGGTGAGATTTGACAATCCCCACTCGTTGTAATTGGGTCGCAGATTTGAGATCTTCTGCTTTAATATGCCTTTAATTTATTTATTACTCAACTCAATTTTAACATTACAGTATAAGTATTACATGACAACGTAGATGCAACACGCGTTTATGACAGTAGTTATTTAGCACATCCACAATAAATTTTTAATAAATAATTCTACCTCCTCGTATAGAACGCATCAAAAATTATGGGTTTGGGCAGCAGTCAGGATTATTATTGCTTAAAGTTAATTCATGTTATGTGTAAAATTGAATTTCTATTGATCTTGCACCAGGTGTGATTGGCAGCAACGGTGCACAATGGCAGCACGACCGCCGTTTCGTGCTGCGCAACCTTCGCAATCTCGGTGAGATACACATCATAATTAACTCAGGCCATAATTTGAAATTGAAACACGAGAAAGACAAATTTCCAGTTGTGGGTCTAAATTGATATTCATAGAACGTTTTCATTTAAAGATTGGACTCCAATGTAAGCAATGAGCTTAGAAATGAGATCCCAATTGAGTACAAACAGATGGATGCTCGTCTCAGTGTTGTGTTTATACTTAGATCGACAAACGGCCAAAAATGGACGGCTCTGTGTTTCGGGATCATGATGTGGCTTCGAAATACTGCTTCTCATTAAATTCTGTCGCGCTGCAGTACAACTAACTCCTATTTCAGGCATGGGCAAGAGTTACCTGGAGGAAGCCATCAACATCGAAGCCAAGGCGCTGGTGGAAGACCTCAAGAAATACGACGGTGAAGCCATCAACTACCCCGACAGCTTCAGGACTGTGGCGCTCAACATCATCTGGCAGATGGTGGCTAGTGAGTTCTTAATGCAGATGTACCTTTATTTTACTTTCCATGTTAGTTTTCAACGGCGTGAAATAAACTGGGATATTTCCCGTCTGTGAATTTAATCCGGAATTGTAAGCAGGAAAATGTTTGACCAGTGATTGTTTATGCTACATGCTCGTTCAAAAACAGATTGTTAAAGTAGGAATAATTATTGACACAAATTTATTACCCCGAATTTTAATTTTCTTAAAGGTACTCGGTACGATCTTCGTTCCAACGAAGTTGAAACCATCTATCGCCTGACTAAAGAATTCCAGAACAACTTCTCCACGTTGTTGTTTCTGCCTTTGTTCATTCCTGCACTGAATCTTCTGCCTAAGCCCCTAAAAAATTTTATTTTTCGAGATTACTTGGTCGATGCTTTCGTGGAAGAAATGAAAATCGTCATAGACGTGAGTTTCTTTTATTGTTAAGGATGGATTGAAATCTTATGTGAAATCATTTTCTCTGTTATTTGCAATTTATTCCCGGATTCAATGGACAAGTCAAGTGATGGAAATGAGTTGAAATCTACTTGTCATGTCTCACTAGACGCTTAAGTAAGATAGGCACAAATACTAAATATTTTATAAACTTTTCGAGCAAAACACTAATTATTTCCACAGGTTTGATGATGTAACTGACTAAGTTTCAGAATCAATATTTATTCTATCTTAATCATTAGGATACAGTGGACAAGCACCTGGAGGACTATGACCCCGACAACCCCCGGGACCTCATAGACGAGTACATCAAAGACATGAAGACGAGCGAAGGGGACGAAAACTCCCTATTCAGGAGAGGAGGTAAACTGTTATAGTTGAATGAACTTTGGGCGGCAAACCCTTTAACGCGTAGACATGTCGGCAACGGGTTTTGGCATCAATGAATCCCAACAGTAAGGGTGATATACCGATCACAATTTTTTGTGGGAATTTGTAATTTTGTAATTTATCCAAATTAAGTAAATCAGTCACTCAGGAGCACTACAAATTTCTTGAACCAGAAATATAGCTTGCGTATTGCTCATTTCAGCTTTGAACCAAATCGTCAACGACCTCTTCGGCGCGGGCTCGGACACGGTAAATAATCAGCTGAAGTGGATGGCCTACCTGCTCGCCCGGTATCCAGAGTACGCAACGAGGATGCAGCAGCAAATAGACGCCGTCGTGCCCAGGGACCGCATGGTGTCGCTCAACGATAAGCCTAAGTACTGAATTTGCTAGTAATGAGTTGCAAGAAGTTTCATTTTTCAATCATTTTTCAATTTGCGTTGTCTATGATAGAACTGGCTGAAGCGTAAGTTCACGCACATAACAAAAATCGGGTAACGTCCAACCTTACGAACAGGGGTCGCTACGCTTGGCATAGAGTTTTCTTTAGTTTTATTGGTCACCCAATTGAAATGAGCGTCTGGTTAGAATCCCATTACCGACTTTTAACAACTTAGAATGTCTTAAGATTGTGGCAAGGGTTGGCATCAACTAGTTGTTCCGAGCTTAGAAGCTTCCTAAGGGCTTCATTTAATTTTAAGCGGACATAAAGCCTCTGATATGCGTGCTGCCCGGAGTCAGTAGCGGCACTTCTAGCAGATTCGGTTCCGTTTTCAAAATTTGTAGATGGTCGAGATCATTGATATCGGCTCGTAACTCATAAATATTTGCCAGCCATTCTTGCAATTTGGTTCTTGTTGAGAATTAAGTCTGTTAAAAGTCATATGGATTCTGTATCATAAAAATTCAGGTCAGTCTTGACCTTTATTGTCTAAGTATGAATTTGTTTGCAGCCATGAAATTCACCCAGATTTTAATACAATCAAAATCTGCAGTTTTAACATTTTCTCATCTAGCTTGCCATTAGTTGAGGCCTTCACCGTTGAAGCTCTGCGGTATGCCTCAATCCTGATCTTCAACGTCCAGAGGTCAGCTACCCGCGACACAAACATCAACGGTTACTTCATCCCCAAGGTAACGTTTTGAGCAGAGGGATATAAACATATTCTTCCAACTTGAAACCCATAATTTTCAGGTCCAAGTTAAATTCATGAACTATTTCATCACCTGTTTTGTGTTTTAGCATCTGTATTATGGTGACGATTGCAATACGAGTTGAAACTAATGGATGCAGGAATTTATTTAGTGCTATGAGAGGCACATCAGACACATCTTAACCAGCAAAACAGATTCGACAGAGTTTCTTTTGATTTGATACAGGACACCTTGATTCAAGTGGGAAACTACTCCATCCACCACGACCCGCGGTACTGGGACGACCCCCACAAGTTCTACCCTGAACGGTTCCTGGATGAGAGCGCCACTAAGTACACTGCCCCCAAAAAAGCCTTCTTTGCATTTGGATCCGGTGAGAATTGAACAATGTAGCACTCATCTGTTTGAAATTTTCATAATTTTTGTGAGTATTAGCTTCTGCCTTTAGCTACTTTTGCCAATAACTATCGTAAGAAATCTGCAATTGAAAGACTTATTTTTCATTGTTGTTGGGCAGACATGTTCCCCTGTCACTTGAAAATGTTAGGACATTAAGTATTTGGGCTTTACAAAGAATCTGGTTCATTATCCTGATGTAATCATATCACTCACAGTGAGTATAGGAAAAAAAGGTTAATAGTTGATTTGTTAAATGACAATGAATTTAACACATAACGGAAATTAACTTTTGATGTCTCGCCAGGTCGGCGTCAGTGCGTGGGGGAGCTGCTGGCCCGCATGGAGTTGTTCCTCTTCACCGCCGCCATCGTCCAGCACTTCGACGTGCGTCCCCCGCACGGCGTCGACCTCAGCCTGGAAGAATGCGCTAACTTGGGCGGTCTTCGTGTGCCAGCCGACAAAAAACTTATTTACAAACCGCGGAACTAACAATAACACCGAACTCTGCCAATGATGTCAAATTAACTACCACGTCCCCAGGTCAATATATTTGATCGAGTGTAGAGTAAACCTGGCTTTGATCGTAAAACGGAAGAATTAGAATTTTGGATCTTGTATTCCAAGGCACATAATGCGCATCAATTTCCATCAATACTCGAAGTCTTCCCAATAAAACAAAGAAACCTGATGTGTCCCGTTGCTGAAGTATATTTAACTATTTGTCACTGGCCCTCATCGGGCCTTTAAGTATTCAAATGGAATGTCAGCGGTGGACCACCTCTTCTCTGATACAAAATAAGCACATTAAGCGGGATTTATTTGTTGGTGTTGTTTTCATGCGCCTCAGAAACTTACTGACATGAATACTCCTACTCTTCCAATTGCCTCTCTGAAAACACAACAGGCCAAAGCATAAGCATGTATTAAGTAACTTAATTGTTGAATCAAGCATAACAAAAGAAAACACCCCATAAGTGAAAAGTGTATTACGCATCAGGACGGAACAACAGTTTCGCCTTACCAAAGGATGTAAGATTTAAAGTACGAGGTAGTAGACTATTTCATAAAAATTTGAAGCGAGGCTTTTAAAACGAAAAATGTTTATTAGTGTTTGATATATTAAAAGAATAAATTAAAATTTCGACCTTCCACGTAAACACTAATGGAAACTGCATCAGTGTTGCTTAGTTTATACACATGATTCAATGGTAACCGATGTCATACCTGTGTAAATATAAATAACGGTTGCCTAGTATTTCGTATCTGTGGGATGAGTTAATTATTTTTTTATGTTTCCACTTGTATGCCGTCTCGATTTAATAAACTCCAGAATGTTTTTCAACGCCTGAAATTTATCCTCAAAACATAAAATACGCCACTTGTATGTAGTTAATCAGATGAAATTTAAAATAATAGAACATTTTACACATCCGCGTCATTTCTACGATTTCATTCGTGATTTCTACGAGCATCTACACGACTACGTGTAGATGCTCGTTTACAAACTATACGAGCACCTACAGGAAATTTATTTCTTACAATGACGTGTTTTCGAAATGTGAAATTTAAAACAGACCTGCCGGCTTCAAATAACATTCGTGAAAGCTTGATCGTTCTGTTATGAGCATCGCATGATGTATCATTATTGCTCGTTCTCATTTACTTGATTTAACTATGTTAGATGCATCTCTATTTCGTAACTAATTTTGGAAGAATGCAATCCAGATTATTGAAGATGAACCGGAATTGTATTCTTCACCATGACCAGTACCCTAGGTAATTCCTATGAATTTAATTAATAAGTTATAGGACTTTCATGTAGAATTCTAACAATAATTTTTGACTGAATATTCATGACAATCTTTGCGTCAATATAAGTATTGTTATCAATGACGAGGCAGTGTAAATGCTACTCTGTCCTGGGATGAAAAGCTTGCAGCTTTCGTAGCTGTTGGAATTTACTTAATTGACCCGTGGACCAGCAAATAGAGCAGGAAAATTATATACAATGACGGAAACAATAGACCGGTTCAACAAAATTTTGACAGAATGACATACCACGAATATAAAGCAAGTGAAACGTATATGAATCTACTGAACAATAGGTACATGATTCAAAGGCCGAGCGATTTAACATGACTTACATTGCTTTTCAAGGGGTCCGAAACTAAATAAAGATTGCGATACGGACAAAAAGGCAGCTCTGAGATGAATGAAGGCTGACAGGTGACATAAGCCTAGACGCCACCAAAGCGCCTGGTTGATGGTTCTCTGCACAATTATTAACTTTACTCACGGTTTATTATATTCAACATAACCATAACCATAATACGTTTTTGAAGAGTAAACAGTACGATTCGGAGCCCACGGTGACGGTAAACTAGTGTGAACATGAACGCCTTTACCAGAAATGAAATGCTTATCAAGATTTTGGAAAGATCATGACTGCTTCAAAGTAAAAAAACTCAAGGAATAGATTATACATGAAAAAAAAGTTATGTAATCGTCTTTTTAATACTAACGGCTGAAAACTGTCCATAAAATTGTATTTAAGATACGAAATTACGAGGTACAAGGTTGAAAAATGAGGACACAAATATGTTATAAGATCACAGTCTTCTCAAAGAGCCACCGAACGTTCACTTGAGTGATGAAGAAATCTTTGATGTTTGTATCACGGATGTATCGGACCTCTGGACCCATGAGAAATACTAACATTAAAAATCATCTTCGTTCTAGGATGCTGCACTACAATTATATCCTGCGGTCCTCCACCAGTAGCGCCGGCAACCGCCGGGTCACTGCAGTTTCTGCTAAAATTTCATACAAATATACTGATTAATTGCTTCATGTTCTCAGAGGTGCATGGGCAGTAGCGCGCTACACGTAGCGGTAGCGGCGCTACATTTCAAAGTAGCGCTGACCAGCTCTGTATATTCTTGATCGTGATGTTGCAAAAAATGCTGATTGTTCAAGTAATTGTATTTAATGTAAGCCTCCTCAAGCCGCTTATCTTTAATAAATTGCACCTAACTAATAATTATTCATCAATCCAACAATATTACAATGACCTGATCTTTGAAGCCTATCGCAGGCGAAAATAATAAGTGATCAAAGATAGAGTCCAGTTATTTTAATTAAACCGCAATAGTCCAGATGTGGGTGGAGATTGTGTTGTTGTTTGTGATGGTGTTGGTGTACGCGGTGCTGAGGGACAGGCGCCCCCGCAACTGCCCACCTATAGTGAGTATATGTATTCTTAAAATCTTTATGTATTCCAGATATATATATGGAAATGATCATCAAATGAAACAAAAAAATTTTTTTTGCACTCCGAAAAATTTTATTATACAATAATTATTTTATTAAAATCGTTATAAACAATGGCTTCAGGTGGTTTTTTCAGAGTTATTCATTTTTCGTTGTAACATCCGAATTCTCTTCCCCAATCCTGGAAATTCATTTTCAGGTCCAGCGAAGAACCCGTTTTTTGGACGACGACAGTTTTTTTATGAGAAAATTGTAGAATATTAAAGGCCACATTACGGTGGTATTGCATCATTAGTATCAGTGATCGATTTATGAAAAAATGTTCTTGCGTAATTAATGCATATGCTAGAATCTGATTCATTCAGCGCCGTGATCGTCTCGATATAACTCTCAGCCTCCATTATTAACTCAGTCTATCAGTAACTTCATAGGCCGATTCATTCATCAATCACGAAACTTTAAATTGTAATCAATGCGTTAATTTGCTGAAAATAATTTCAATATGGACCATGCTTGGGAACTAATACATTGGTGGAAGGCCTCAAGAAGTACGGCGGTGAAGCCATCAACTACCCCGACAGCTTCAGGACTGTGGCGCTCAACATCTATCATCTGGCAGATGGTGGCAAGTGAGTATTAAATTCTGTTATACATAACAATTCTCCATACATACTAATTTTCGAATACATTAATCAATCTGGACCATTTTTCGTTTAAAATAGCAATACGAAAATTTTGGACCAAGAAGAAAATATATCAGGTACAGATTTCTTCTCAAACTCAAACATTCTAGTCGAATTATCGCAGAAAAAAAAAATAATAAAAATGCTCTGCTTTCCTCCAGGTACTCGGTATACGTTCTTCGCGCTAACGAAGATGACACAATCTATCGCCCAACAAAAGACTTTCAGAACAATTTCTGGTCGTGGTCATTTGTTCCTTTGTTCATTCCTGCTTCGGATCAATTTAATTTAAATTGATCCTGCTTCGGATCAATTAAATTCATGCCCCTCAAAAATCTTTTTTTCCGGCGATGGCGGGATTGAGGTTTTGGAAACCGAAATGAGCAATGTTTATAACGCGAGTTCATTGAATCGTTTAAAGTGTATTATTTCTGGATAATGAAACCTTTTTTATAATTATTATCTACAATAATTTGCATGATGCCTAATCTGCAAGTCGTTGCTACAAGTTGAAGTCAACAGCGATGACATGTTAGATGATATAATAAATTAAACCTGTTCAACATTAAGTTTTTCTTCGAGAAAAATGTCGAGGATATATTGTAAGGAGTAGGAAAACAGCTTATTTAATAAAATTATCCAATTTCAACCGTTTTAGTTAATCTATGACAAGAATTGCATCATCTCCCATCATTTCTACTAGGGACTAGGAAGCCGTGGACAAGCACCTGGAAGACTATGACCCCGACAACCCCCGGGACCTCATAGACGAGTACATCAAAGACATGAAGGAGAGCGAAGGAGACGACAACTCCCTCTTCAGGAGAGGAGGTGAGGGAGCTCATCGTGTCATAAATGCGACAGTTCGCGTTATATGAACACTGTTACATCGGTCTAAGCCGATATGGATAAAGAATGCAAATGCTTAATCAGAATGAAAATAGTTCAATGAGATGAGTCGGTAAGTAATTTTTAGTATAACAAAGAAATCTGATATTCACCAAGATAGAATGGAACCCGGATCTTCTGAAGATTTAAATTTATTTCTTGTGGACGGATTATAAGAGTATCGTTCTTCACATACATCAATTTTGGCAATTTAGTTATCGTCGAAGCATAATTTGTTATACTGTTGAAATTGTTGGTAAATAGAGCGCTGCGTTGATTTTAGGTGAAGTAATGTTCCGTCAAATGGACAATAATTTAAAATTCAACGCAGGTCACAGGAATGAAATCTCCAGTATACTCCAGGACGATCGTATCTCGAGGACTTGTATGGTGGGAAAAGGAGATAAGTATATTACCTTTTTTTATTCGTCAATTCGATGCTGCTCAGTATCTGTGATGACTTAGATTAGATAGTTTATGAGGCGGTAGTATCCATTGGAATTCCATGTTCAATATATCGCTATATTTATGTAATTTTATCTCTTGTTATTTTTCGTATACCTAAATGGAATGTGATACATTGATTGTACATTTTTTAACGTTTCCTAGCTGCTTGGCGCAGGATATATTTAGAGGATGTTAAGGTTACCGTGCATCGGATCATACTCGAGAATTCAATTTTATTTGTAGTGCTGTAAATCATGCGACATTACAGATGGAATTAAATGATTCTATATATGATTTTAGAGTGGGGAAGTATTAATTTTATTTAAACTGAAAAGTCTACGCTCCCTTTAATTTTCAAAACGCGAATTGAAACGGGATGCTCCGTGCTAAATAACGGATTGATTTCAAATTAACTCTTTGAAAATTATTTACCAGACCCCCAGAAACGAGATTTTCGAATGTCAGGCATTATCTATACAAAGCAACATTGGATAAACCTTAACCAGTATATTTTTCAAATTCAACTAACATTTCACATCTGCACTTAACATTAAACTGTACACATGTTATATATCAATGATGACCATATACAGGCGCCAGACCACACAGTGAAGTCTGTCCATAATTGGTAGCAAATTTTCCACTGAACGCGCGGGCTCAGCTGCCACTGAACACGCGGGCTCAGCTCCCACTGAACGTGCGGGCTATATAAGCTCCCACTGAACGCGCGGGCTCAGCTCCCACTGAACGCGCGGCCTCAGCTGCCACTGAACGCGCGGGCTCAGCTTCCACTGAACGCGCGGGCTTAGCTCCCACTGAACGCGCGGGCTTAGCTCCCACTGAACGCGCGGGCTTAGCTCCCACCTGTCTCTTATACACATCTAGATGTGTATAAGAGACAGTGGCTGCCACTGAACGCGCGGGCTCAGCTTCCACTGAACGCGCGGGCTCAGCTGCTATTGAACGCTTGAACGCGCGGGCTCAGTTGCCACTGAACACGCGGGCTCAGCTCCCACTGAGCGCGGCCACAGACAACAACAGAAAGGTTCAGCAAGTGATGGCGCTGAAGGCGGCGGTTGGCCTTGGCTTGCGATGTGAGCTGCATGACGCAACAGCGCCTGGCAACCGAGGCACCAAGCTAGCTAGTGTCGCTGCATGGTGTAAAATAATAAACTTGAGCTGCAGCAATAACCCCTGGGAGTGAAGTATCAACCCTCAGGAGAGAAGTAATAATCCTACGAGTGAAGTAATAACCTGCGGAGGGAAGTAATAACTCCAAGAAATTAAGTAATAACCTCTGGGGTGAAGTAATAACCTCTGTATGGAATTAATAACGCCCTGCAGTAAACCTTAGGCAGCATTGAATAATATGACTGATGACAGTGAATAGGAATTTAAAACCCATGTTCTGACTAACTCTAAGCAAATAATCCACTAGAAAGATTCACCCAGGCATTTTCAACAAGCATTATATATCCATATTAATAACGAAATCCACCTGATGATGCCTAAATCCTACGTAAAACTAAAAGTGGCCTCAATGCATTACATATCAGACATTAACAAACATTATAGCTCGTACTCTTTGGGAGCCTCTATCGTTGGCGGTGGCCTTCAACCACACTTATTAAGTAATAGAACTTATAGAAGGTTCAGTGTGCTTCCTGCACTGCTACATGATGGTGATGTGTTGTGCGCTCTGCGTTTGTTTTGTTGTGAAGCGTGGGTGGAGTTAGATTCTTGGTGTGAACTACGCAGCATTCTTGTACATACAGGTAACTTCATTAAACGATCGAAGCTGCGGTTTTGAATAATGTTAACACGTTCTTGTTCCAATTTTCTCTGTGCCTGTGAAATTTGCTACTTAATCGAAAGATGACACTCCGCAAGTGTTGTAACATCTTCAGTCGATTGATCAATCACATTATATTATGATATCACTTGTTCCCAAAATCAACTGTTGCGTGACTTGCGTCTCTATGATTTTACGACAAAGATGTTGCTGTGTCATTCCCTCATGCAATTGCAAGGTTAGACGCCGTTCACAGCGCTGGTAACTTAGTAACATTCGCAGGACACGACAACTTCATGTTATATATGAAGGAAATAATAATTTCGTAAGATTCTTTACAATTTCTACAATAAACTAATAATATATTATAAATCGCAACAGTTGAAATTATTTATTTATCCTTGTCAAATTATAGGTTCTATCAAGGAAAGGTATTGTTATTAAAGGAAGAAAAATCGCTTTATCGTTTACACTCTCAGAATCACCAGGTTTATAAAGCAGGTGTGTGTCTGTAGCTCGTAAGACCAGAGCAAACTTATGAAGTCTATGGCAAATACTTAAAAATATTGTGTTACGCACTTTGGCTTGCTTAGATGCTGAGTTCAGTGTTGTGTGAAGATGTCAATCAAACGTTGTATCCCCCTTCCGCTTTTAAAATAACAATAATCAAGTTTTTCAGGAACAGCTCAGCAACAATCGTTCTTCTATATTTTGTAACAGTACTTAGTGAATCGTGAAGTCACAGTCCTTCTTACTTTTAATAATTCGCCGAAATACAAACGCGAACAATTATGCCCAATGGCGTTTATATCAAGTTACCATATGAAAATTTTCAATGGAATCTTCCTCACTTCACTGAACTTCATCACATGCAGCTTGCAGGGTAGATCGGCAACTTGAATCTTGTGATCATCATATCATGCAGTGAATACTTCACTGAATGCGGTTTCAAGAGAAATTATTTTCCTACGCATTTCACAAATTCAATCATGGTATTCGTGCAGTGTAATAATTTATTAGAGTGCTGATGGATTATGAAAATTGTGAATTTTGATTATTTTTCGTGTTACTTGTATGGAGCTTCTAATGATAGTGATTAGTTAAAGATACTGCGGGTCAAGAGAACGACTTGTCAAGATTGATCGTGATGTGAAATCAAATGTCACTTCTTTTTAGGAGGAGATATCACATGTACAGGTCGCGCTGTTGTCGTTCATGTGTTGGGGTTTAATTCCGTAGGGTTGGAATTAAAGGTTGAAAGGTTCGTAAGTTTATTGACACGACCGAGGAGGAAGACGCTGAGGTAAAGACTGACGTAATCTGATTTACGTCATTTAGTAAACAATGTGTAACGCGTAGTTACTGGTTCTACATGAAAATATACAAATGTAATTAATTACACAAATTGCACACTCTATTTGTTGCTGATGGCCACACGTGCCAGCCATTTGATGGGCGACGCTGTTATTATTCGAATTTCAGAGATAACGATAAACAACTGCTATATACGATAAGCAACTGCTATAAGCAACTGCTATTTTTCTACTATATGGCAGAAAAATTTGTACGCTGAAAACATCAATTACTGGAAGCATAACGGCAAAGTACAATTTTACCCTAGCGAAGAAAATAAATCAGTCAAATATTCCTGACAGATACCATCAGATTCCAGTCTTTTTACATAAAAATAGTTTCTTTCGACTTTATAGGTGAAAAAATAATTATCAAGATGTGGGTGGAGATTGTGTTGTTGTTTGTGTTGGTGTTGGTGTACGCGGTGCTGAGGGACAGGCGCCCTCGCACCCTCCCGCCTGGTGAGTCTTAATTTTTAGTCTACTTTGTAAATATTCATGAAATTAAACACATTGTGAGCTGACTTCTATACAATTTTCATATCAAAATTGTTGACTTAACCCTGTTATTATACATTGTATCCCTGAACCAATGAACTGTAATCGTTGCTTCGAGTCTAATTGATGTATCATTTTTGCCGAAAGCTGCCGAATCTTAACGTTGGATATCTTAATTTCAGGTCCCGCGGAGATCCCGTTTTTTGGGCGACTACCATTTTTCGATGAAAAAACTGGCGAAAATTTACGGAAAAACTACGGTGATATCGTCACGTTAGTATCAATAATTTTTCACGGAAATAACTACCATCATTTAATATCATCAGCATTAAATTCTTCACTTCTATTAATATTATCTATGCATTCAAATTATCATCCATAGCGTGAATTGGCAATTCGGGTAGAATAATACTATTTCATGTGTAAAGATTTAACTCGAAGAAATTTTCATAAATAACTTTTTTCTTTCGGTCACTTGGTGATGCAATTACAATTGAAACTGCGTAAATATGAACAAATGTTTATTGATTTCAACACTATTTCCTTAATCTGAAACTCTTTTCTACTATTGATGCTGCGTAAATATGAACAAATGTTTATTGAGGTTCAACACTTTATTTACTTAATCAGAAACTCTTTTCTACTACATTCAGTTGATTTTGTTGAGTATAATTCCGAATTGAGACAACTCATTACTTAGCTACATGATGGACGTGAAATTTCACCTACTCCCAACTACCGCAGGTATCGCACTGGGACGTTACGCTCGGTGTTCCTGTTCGACTACGACACCGCTAAGGAGGCCTTGGCACGACTGGAGTTCGCCGACCGGCCGAGTTTTTTCTCCACTCTCAGCTTAGACGATGAAAAAACTGGAGGTAAACATTTTGATTTGAACCTGCTAATCATTTAATTTTTTCAAAGCATGTCCATTACAAACAAAAACATATTTACATATACGTAGGAGAGATATCAAAAGACACTACCAGTGGCTAAAATGGTACGTATGCCTGCGGAGTTAAAGGACGAAGTTTATAGCTGGGTTCTATAATCTACTGTATATAGAAATTTCAAATATCATTTGTTAGAACGAGGTTTCTATATTTGATACTAGATACTCACGTGTATTGTCGTTTTCGATCGTTAAAATTGAAAGCTGATATACAACAATTAACATTTCATGCACGTGCATGGTACCCGAAGAACCAATTCCCAACGTTCTCGCTACTCATCAATCCATCTGCCGGAATTAGATCACCGTTGGAGACAATAGACGAGTATAAATATCGGAATTGTATTCGACGTATGTGTTTATTCAGTGAACCTTTAAACGTTCAACTTTCATGTATGCCCCACCAGGTTTGGTTGGCAGCAACGGTGTACAATGGCAGCACGATCGTCGATTTGTGCTGCGCAACCTCCGCAACCTCGGTGAGATTCGGGCTAAAAACTGAAAATAAAATCAACGTGGAGAACTTCAGCTTACGAAATGTTCAAATTTGTACACAAAATCAGGGTCTATATCCTTTGTCTCCTAGATACGAAGGTTAATCAACTATTTTGACAAATTGCATACAAATGTATTTGTAAATTATTGACTCTAAATTTAGTAAAGCGCTTCCAGGCCATGTAATTTTAATAGGCCTGGTAAAATATATTTTCTAGGTAATGTATTTTCAATCTTGTGTATACCACAGTCAGAACCTCCTCAACTTTGAATTTATTTTGATGAAATATATTTGAGTTTATCGAATTTTTCCAGAAGAATTAGCTGACTTCGAATAACAGTTTTCCCATTAAGATTCTACCGAGCCTTTGTTGAAAAAACTTCTCCGTCAGGTATGGGTAGGAGTTACCTGGAGGAGGCCATCAACATCGAAGCCAAGGCGCTGGTGGAAGACCTCAAGAAGTACGGCGGTGAAGCCATCAACTACCCCGACAGCTTCAGGACTGTGGCGCTCAACATCATCTGGCAGATGGTGGCTAGTGAGTTAACTAATGGATTAAATTTAAAGATACATACTTTTACGGACTGTTCGTTCATGATGAACTGTAAGTTTTTAGGCTTGTGAAAGAGTACTTGAACGCAGTCATCAAAAAGTCTTATTTTTTGTTTGTATTCAAAATCACACATTTCTTCAAAACGAACTGTAAATTAACAACGCGTACCTCAAACAAGTTCTTCAACATATCCAGAATGTTAATTCGTAATTTGGAAGCGATTCAAACGACAACACATTAACACTGATGGAAGACATTAATAACGTAAGTCGAACGAATCTACTAATCAAAGAGCAAAAGTGAGGAGCTGATGGATGTTGGACCTTCTCCCTATAGTCGGAAAAAATGAAATGATCAAGAGTTTAGCCAAAATCTAATGATCGAGATACACACAATAATGCGATAAAAACAACGGCTAAACTAGTTTTCAAATGTCTGAAAAATATGTGCCGATTTCCAACTACATATGAAAAAATGTAAATACAGATTTTGTCTCTAATTAATCAGTATTTACTTACCGTCGTTTGATTATTGCAGGTATCATATAAAGAAAATTTAAAATATTTTATTTCTTTCAGGCACTCGCTACGATCTGCGCTCCAGTGAAGTCGACACCATTTACCGCCTCACAAAACAATTTCAGAGAAACTTTTCCGTGTTATCGTTACTTCCGTTTTTTATTCCTGCGTTGAGTCGTCTGCCAAATCCAATTAAAAATTATCTTTTTGAAGCAGACATGTTTAAAGTGTTCATACAGGAAATGAGAAACGTCGTTAACGTAAGTTCCGTCTGTCGTTAAAGATACATGTATGTACCTGGCTGATTGATATACCTAGAACGCTTCCCTCTCCTGCCTATTTCGGGACAGATTCTTCAATGAAATTTGGAGTATCAAAACAAAAATTTCATATAGAAGGAAAAATAACAGAAGTCACTGCATCAATGAAACAAATTTCCAAATCTGATAAAAATGCTTCCTGAAGCATCTTCAATAGGTCGCCATATAATTTTGTTAAGCATAATAACTAATGGGCCGCCATTTCCTACCCAAGGGAGCCGTGGACAAGCACCTGGAGGACTATGACCCCGACAACCCCCGGGACCTCATAGACGAGTACATCAAAGACATGAAGGAGAACGAGGGCGACAACAACTCCCTCTTCAGAAGAGGAGGTGAGTGAACTCATCTTGAACTAAATGCCAACCGGTATAGGATGGATTGGGCAGGTTGACTTTTTGGTAAACATGTCATCATTTGTTTTTGTTTTAGTTCGAAATCGACAGGGTCCTGTGTATTGTTATAATGGTATTACGTTGGAGACGCGCATAATAATTGAGATTATTTATTTATGGGAATGTTGAATTTATAATTTTGAGGATATTTTCATTCATTTATTCACGGCAAAACATTCGCATCATAATTAATAAATTATTATGGAGTTCTGCACCTATATTGAGAAAAGGTTTGCGGCTTATAGGGAAAATGAAGAGAGAGACGAGAGTCTGACCAGAGAGGGAGCATCAGCCGTGAGAGATTGACCGAAAATTCACGACAATCTTATGACAGTTGAAAAGCCGGTTTCTTTATTTTGACTCGTAACTGTTGACCGCATTCCATTGTTCCCATCTATTGCTAAAAATTAAGGAGACCTAGCTGCTTACATCTATAATTTGAAATCCTGTCTCCTTTGGAAAAATATAGTTACAACCATCAATCAGTGTGCCAGTTGAGATTACCGCCGGCTGCGGTAATCTGAAAGATAAATTGGGAAAAGAGCGCTTACATCCTCAAGAACTTCCAACCAAGTTGTCGCAGTGACGTAACTTCTACGTCACAGAACATCCAAGGATCTTTTGGTGGGATACATTCTGTGTTATCGCGGTAATACAAAAGCTGAAGCGACATGTGTAAATGACAAGTGTTCCGCCGATATATTTTCATTAAAGATGTTAGCTGACATTCTTTTACTGCCAGTGCTCCATCAATAGTCTTTTATCAACGCAATGTACAGTAGACTTTCGATTACGACCAGTACGTGTTAATGGTTCCCCGCAACATTGTGATGAGTAAAATCAATTTTTAGTAGCTTCTAGCAGGATAGCTCAATCGGCGTTGCTCCAGACCGAACACTCCTGCACTCCATATGCCAATTAAAGAACGACTTGTTCCACCTAACATATGATATTATATATGGAAGGAAAAACTCTTAATTTGCTTCTTAATTTGCTTAAAAATATTTGTCTTCTGAATTAAATTTATGGATGCCGATTTAAAAATCAAATTTGTATTTGACTGTGCTATAATTAAACCACCTATATATTTCGTAACAAATTGAGTAGCAATACAAACCTTCCATAACTGGAAAATATTATTCATTTATATATCATCCCGATGTAGACTATTTTGACGGTTATTTAAAAATATATATTACATCGTGTCGGAGTATATATCTTAATCTATACTTAAATAGAAGCTATTAAAGCTCAAACGAAGTCTGACCTTCGAAAAGTTTACTACCTCAAGCATGAACTTTTAAAGAAGTTGCATAAATTCAAATTTCCGCTGGTGTGACAGTTTTCCGGAGTTTTCCACAGAAAAATCTTTCTATAATGGTGATGCGCAGATTCATCCAGACGCTGAAATTATTTTCAGAGTAATTTTAGGCTTAAATTTTAAACTGTGTCCACAATACCCTTGATTTGTACTACTGTCATTTCTCAAAGTTCAAAACCTTCACCAGCTTGACACTGAATATTGTATTTTCGAAATGTCGCTTTCCATACAATTTCATTTGGTAACCTGGTTTTTATCTCCCGGCGCCCGTAAGAAATTTTGTTTGACTCATTGAAAAAAAGGAGGAGATTGTTAATAAAAAGCATGCTCTGGGCTTCAATCAACTTGCATAAAATTCTGAAAATACATATACGTATACAAGATAAAAGCAGATTTATTTGTTAAAAGCAGATAAATCTAAGACTAATAACATATCCAATTCCTGTGAATCATGAGTACTCATACGTCTGACCTCTCTCAGCTTTGAATCAAATCGTCAACGACCTCTTCGGCGCGGGCTCTGACACGGTAAATAATCAGCTGAAGTGGATGGCCTACCTGCTCGCCCGGTATCCAGAGTACGCAACGATGATGCAGCAGCAAATAGACGCCGTCGTGCCCAGGGACCGCATGGTGTCGCTCGATGATAAGCCGGGGTACCGAATCTATTAAATGTGTTAACATTTGGTGATATCCTACTTTGATTATGAAATTCCTTGTAGAGGGTCGAAGCGAAAGTGCTTTGAATACAATGTAAATGAAATCAAAACGTGCTGACATTTTGCTCAGCTGAGATTTTTACGAGTACAGTTATAGGTAATACCGCCTCTCTCTTCTAGCTTACCATTGGTTGAGGCCTTCACAGTTGAAGTTTTGCGGTACTCTTCTATGCTGGTGTTTAACGTTCAGAGGTCCGCCATCCGCGATGCAGAAATCAACGGTTACCTCATTCCCAAGGTGAAACCTTGGTTTCCCTCTGAGTAGAGAGCGATTTTAAAACAATCGTACCTATATTCATAATCCATGAATCCCCTTCAATTATTTTCCAAAACTGTTGATATTTAGCAAAATATACCGTTTCGCACTTTTACTCGTCTCCATTGGATGAACGATTGCTGTTTTTAATGAAAACATTCCGCAAACAGTTTCCTTAACCCAGTAATTCATATCTCTAAATAGAACATTGTGCAGTGCAAAACTCAGTCGTTGCTCAAAGTTCCCACTTTATTACAGGGCACAATGGTGATTGTGGCGAACTACTCCATCCACCACGACCCGCGGTACTGGGACGACCCCCACAAGTTCTACCCTGAACGATTCCTGGACGACAGCGCCACCAAGTACACTGCCCCCAAGCAGGCCTTCTTTGCCTTCGGATCAGGTAGGACACTACACTCGGTCACTAACAATGCTAGTTAATTGTCGCGGATTGAATGGAAAAAACTTATCCATTGTCTACGCACAAACTAGATTAATCCTCCCGGAAATGACTCAAAATTTTCTTAACAGGTGATGATTCAAGGAATCTTGTTCTTTAGTCCTTTGCGGATCTGTAATTTCTGATTAGAGACGTTAATTAATTATTTACATCTTTTCATTTAACTTTATTGAAGATAAATTGAATAAACATACGAACATCCCAACAGGTCGGCGTCAGTGCGTGGGGGAGCTGCTGGCCCGCATGGAGTTGTTCCTCTTCACCGCCGCCATCATCCAGCACTTCGACGTGCTCCCTGCGGACGGAGTTGACCTCAGCCTGGAAGATTGTGAAAACTTGGGCGGTCTTCGTGTGCCAGCCGACAAAAAACTTATTTACAAACCGCGGAACTAACAATCACGCAGAACTCAGCCAATGATGTTAAATTAATTACCACATCCCTAGGTCGATATATTTGATATAGAGTGAAATGTAAATCTGGCATGTTGGTAGCATTGATCTTAAAGCGAACGCGGGCGTCAACAACAGCCAAGAAGTCTTCCTTAACTGTGGAGGCATTCGCGTGCCTGCTGACTACAAGCTTATCTACAAACCTAGAAACATATAACTAATCCTCGCCCATACTATAAGCCAATTTTATTATAGTCAGGTCAAGATTCGAGGGATAAATTGTAACTCAATAAGTCCGGTTGTCAGTACTAATCTCCAAATGGAGAACGCCTAAACAATTCTCACTTTTTGACGTATATACACGTCTTAACATATTGTTTTGAACAATTTCATTAGACCGAGAGCTAGAGTTTTGTTATTATTAAGTAAAGGAAGTGCATGATTTGATTGATTTCAAATTGTCTTCGGACGAGATATACAGGGTGATTCACGGTAACCTCCTGATTTGAAAGCTCAATAAAAAAAGTACTTAGTAAATATCATTACAATATAAATTTTATTGAAAGGGACATTGAAAGAGACCTGAATTTTTGTATCACTTAGTTTTAAAGTTAGCCTCGACAGCAAACGCACGCTGCTCACTTGTCCAATGCATAGTGGCAACTGACTTGGCGTAACAATACTTCATGAGCTTGCCTTTTATGTGAAATACTCCGCGCTCTTTTCCTACAACATCTGCCTGCTTGGCGCGAAATACAAAACACTAAGTTTTGTAATCAGTAAATCACTCTGTACATTCTCGTCTGAACCATCATTGTGACCCCCTTTACCGTATACTCGTGCAGGTAGACAAACAATGGTTTTCGATCACGCCAAATTCTATAATTGTTTGTTAATTAATAACTTTCCTTTAATTATACATTATAAACCTATTTTTTCCTGATTATTCTGAATTGTTATGATACCGCAAGTTATGCAATTTAATAAATTAACAAAGCAATTTATATCACATTTCTTATTTACAGGGTCAGCATCATTTATATTATGGAATATATGTTATTCATAAGTTACATTGACGCGGTCGCAAGTAAAAATATTACCAGCAAGGTAAATACTCGGCAAATTTCAATTTAAAAGCCATTTAAAAGCGTCTGTGATCAGTTCTATGACGGATTTTTCATCGAATAGTGTTATTTTATATGTTCTTTATTTTTTAAGCTGGTTCCATGCTTTCAATTTTTTCGCCAAAGTTCAATCTTTAAATATTTTCAAATAATCAAGATAGATAACTAATTCATAATTTTTAAGGACAAATTAAACTATGTTTTCCATGTGAAAGTTAAAAAATTGGTTCAGGACGTCGTGGGTCTGGTGGCAACAGCAGTATACAATTATCTAATATTAATCGACAGTATTTGTTAACTCATTTATTACACGAGTATATTACACGCTTTTCGGCATTATTTTAAACGCGACACAAGCATAGTATGAATTGCCTTTCAAAAGAATAGGTTTAACTTAACCGCACATTCTGAACCTGTCCGCAATACAATGGTTACAAAAAAGTTCCCTAAAACATTAATTAAATACTAATTATCTACAACAATCCATTCACGTATTGATACTATATTCAGTACAAGCGTAGTTAATCCTACAATAAAATAGATGTTTTACAGTGAGCTTCAGAGCACAACCTGCTTGATTGAGGCCACGGGAATACTCATCCATATAATCGTAATGGTTTCTCTGTACGAGATAATTCAAACGGCAAATTGAAAATATAATGTTTCGAATTTTTGAGAATCCCAATTTCTTTTTCAATGACGAAGTCAGAAAAATTCAACTGACCATAGAAATGAATCCAATTAGTATTTACCTTTGCATGGGTCTTTACTCATAATCCAACTAACACCGGACTGCTCATTGTGATCAACATACTCGTACACCCCAAAACAGCGTCGGTTTCAGTAATAGTTACACCACCACCACCATTTGTAAGTGGTGTTTTCTAGCTCATTAGAGGTTTGTGTGGAGTCTTTATGACGAGTCACCTCGAAATCTATTCCAGCAATAAACAATAGACCTCGAAATTCAATATTATATGGTTTAAAGCGCTTTTAAACATTTGTTAATTACAAATCCAAAATGTCAGTTTTGCCATTGCATCTTATTATGACGGTGGAGCCGACGACAAAGAAAAGCGTTCCTTATTACGCGCATGAGATATCGCTGCTAAAGTGTTCTGGTAATATGACAACCTTAGCTGTTGCAAATTACTCCCACTCAGATGAAGGATGGTGTTGCCGTGAGACGAGGTACGCATAATTTGACGTAATTGCATTATTGCGTATATCAGGTCAGCAACCATTTTCTTCCTAAATTCTCAAATTTTTCAAGCCTCTTACAGCTTCATAGAGTTCATAATTCGCTTGAATTACTATTTCTCAAGATTTAATCGTGGACTTAATTGGGAAGTATATATAGTAGCTAAAATCCCGTACACCTGAGGTATAACCCGTTTAAGAATTGCACCCAAAAGTTTTAATGTTCTGTTTCTGTACTTTGAATGCTTAGTGATCCAAAGTGCAATGCAGATTGAACGTATGAATTTTGATCAAGCAGCAACTGAACGATAAACTCGAGAACTTGCATGTGGAATGGCAGCTGGAGTTCCCGGGCTGGACTGTGGAAGAACTTCCTATTACTGAGTATTGTCTGGGCTTGCAATAATTGTTCACATGGCCGCAAGTGAATAAATTTATCTTCTCAAGCAGAGCAATCTTGAGGGAAATTCAGTTGAATGATCACTGTTAATCGAGCATGTGGCATTACTCACTTTCTTAGGAATACAATTTCACTTATATTTTCGTGCTCAATAATTTATATAATTATTGAGCACATTATTAAAAATGCTATTATTATTTGAGTAATTATTTGTTTGTGTTACCGCTAGGATGGTTGTTAGCCGGGAACCGTCTGCAAACAGACCAAAATTTATGGCTTTAATTGTTTAAATAAAAACGTAGCCATTATACTTATAGCATTGATACCATTATATGTATAGAACTTTTGCTGAGCCTAACTGTGTTAGGATGACCAACACAAGATGTGCATATTTTTTACGGCAACTTGGACAAAGTCTCACTCATTTCTGCAAGTGTAACAACTCTCATTTTCTACCGCTCGTGTGTACTTTCATTTTTTATCGCTCGTGTAAGCCCTGCCCCATTCGCACTTCGATCGCACTCAATTAGTGAAAATGTATTAATCCTTGAGTTACGGCTACATGAATTCCTTCCTTTCACCTCTAAATGAGGCTTCAGCACGCTTATATGTCAAAATAATCTGTCTGAGATATTAACGAGTGCTTCTATCGCAGGACTGTGGACTCAATCAGTTGCATCTTGCCGGACAAGTTCGAACTGAAGAATGTTATTGTGCTGTCGTTGAAGACATCGTCGCTTGAGTGTAATATCTAACATAAAAATGAATAGCTGTGTTCAGAATTATCTCCATGCAATAATTACTGTAATTGTGCATAAACAGTTAGGCCCACATGGGCATTCTATTTTAATTGCAGTATCTTACTGAAGAAATCGGCATTATAAGTATGATAAACATGATTTCTGGATGGTTTTTCAACGATAAATTTAAGCTCTACAGAAACCGTTTACTTTTATTTTTTTTATTTGTGAGATTTCTTTCTTACTGCATTTCTTTTACACCGAATGACAAAACATAATTAGGCAACAATATTGCTCTTTTGCCACACGCCACCCACCTAGTCCTAGAGGACAACTATTAAATTTAATATTATATGAACTTGCTTCATTAATTTTATATTGTTAATTGAACCCCTCAGGAGGACTTCTGACGGGTGTATGTGCTCGTCAGAAGTCCTCCGCGAAGATTTCGCGCTCCTAGGGGGATTGTTCCTGAGCGCCCCACCGCTGGCTGGCGGTGTCTGACCGTAGGTCTCAGTAGCGGGGTTAAGTTATTATGTAGGTTGTATTCCTTAAATTAAGTTATTATGTAGGTAAGATTCCTTATATTAAGTTATTATGTAGGTAGGATTACTTACATTTCCCTTCTCTGTCTCTCTCGTGCGGGCTGCCGACGTCCCGTGTAAGCGACCTCTTGTTCGAGCGTCTTCGTTTCTGTTGCTTTTCAACTGTCACTCCTTGTCACTTCGTCTCTTTTGAGATGCTAACGCTGCTTCCTTCGAGCCAGCTTCAGCGGGCTGGACATCTGAGACCTTCCGCCCCTTGTGGGTGATGAATAATTTGAGATTTTGAATAATTGAGAACTTCCGCCTTGCTGGCGATGTTATATTTTGACCTCCAGTGTGAAATAGCTGGATAGCTGAAGCGCATAGTAAACATCGTTACTCATGATATAAAATAACTAAAGTAAACTAACTAACTAAACTAAACCTCTAAACTAACTAACTAACTTGTTAATTGAAAAAGTCAACCAATACTGTAAGGTTTCGTGTTTTTGTATCTGGAAAGTATCTCTGGTTCGGTAAAACGACTCATTGTATTGTTTCTTGATGATGATGTTTTTATTAATATTTGGGTTATGACGTTGAGAATATTTGCAAATGTCGTGCGTCAAAATTTTATGTTTTAACAATTGTATTAAGGATAATAAAATTGGACAAGTCCTGAATTAATTAGGATTATTTGATCGATATACTTCTATTTATCGTAAACTAAAAGACAACTATATTGCATGTGAGGTAGAAGTGCTTATATAGCAGGGCATATAACTAGCAGCGTAGATAAGATAGCAGAGACTAAAGGTACACGGGACTAGTATTCGCTCCAAGTTCTCGTAGCGAGTCCAGTTTTCCCGCTGAGAGCCTATACACGAGGAGAGTATTTGGAGAACAGTCCGCAGGCGCCAATGCGAGGTTGGGAGCTGTCGAGTGAGGGTCTGCGCATGAGGGAATATAGGACGTGACAATAATGACGAGTTGGTGGCATAGTTGCCACTCTTACTGGTGAGGTGAAAACCTCTGTGGATCAGCGTAGAGTGTGGGTGAGAGATCTAATAAGGTCTCGTTTAACTTTCAAAGCACTACTTTCTCAATAAGTTTTTCTTATAATATTCATCGTGACGTACATTCCACAGTAGATCGTACTTTTGGAATAACTATAGAAAAAGTTCAATATCATCTGAACACCTTGACGTTCTTAGAACCGTCGTCGTTAATTGGGACAAGACACAGTTTAAAACATTAGGATTAGAGGATACAGAGCGGCCCAAGTAGGATACAAAGCGGCACACATGTGCTAACAACGATGGCCGCAGCCCGACTAGACCGAATAAAAGACATATCTATAACAACTTGAACTGCTTTGGGCGCCACTGCATCAGCTACTTGTATCCGAAGAATAAATCATCATGATATTCAGAGTGCGAGTACTCGCTCCGAATACTCGGAGCGAGTTCTAGCCCCGTGTATAAGCACCTAATTGTGATGATTTATTCAAGCGATTCGACGTCGGGGTATATTCTCTAGTCAGTGACGATGCAACGAGTGATATTTCTTTCATGCTTTTGTCACATCTGACCAGCGGACACGGCTAATTTGAAAATATCACCATGCTCAAGAAATCGATCGTCGCTTAGTTTTAAGCAAACATATAGGCTGTTGATGGACTGACCGGACTAATTAATGTTCTATTAAATTTTATTTTTGTCTCGTCTAACCTTTTATATCGTGAGTAACGATGACCAAATGAATACTGATTCGCTAAATTTGTTCGATAAAAAGTATCGGTTTTAAGAATGATTAGTCCTCTATTAATTGCCTCAAATATGACGATGAATAAGATATCAAACCATTTTTTTCAGATTGCAGTCGAATTTACATTCTATATAAATTGAGTTACATGTATTTTACGTAATCACAGCGGGCAAAGAACGAAGAGATGTGGGTGGAGATTGTGTTGTTGTTTGTGTTGGTGTTGGTGTACGCGGTGCTGAGGGACAGGCGCCCCCGCAACTGCCCTCCTGGTGAGTATAGTTTAAGCCTGCAACTCGTTGAATAAATATTTATAATGATTTCGCCAACTGAATGTTGAGTTTACTGCCAATACTATGCTTAAGTTGAATGGCGAAGGATATAATTAACTTTTGCGTAGCCACTTATTAAACTTTGACTAGTGCCTCTCAGGCTTTTAAAAATCAATGTTACATAAAAATCAATGTTATCCCCTTGAAATTATAAATAGATGGGCCAGTCACCTCATGTTTATATGTTTTTTCCTTTTGTCAATTTATGTTTTTATCTTAAATTTGAATTTAGTCTTCTAATTGATTCTGCTTGTCATATCGGATTTTGAGCTGATGATGGAGCTGGACTCCGAAACGTTTCTGTAAAGAAATGGTAAATTTTTTGGCCTTTTTTCTTTGATTTTAAATTCTCAGTGAATTTACGATTGCAGTCAAGTGATCTTACTACGTATATCATTGATTGTAAATCAGATGTCAAATGGATGAAATAATCAGATTTTACTTTCTTCAGGTCCGTTTGAAATACCGTTTTTCGGAGGTCTCCCCATCCTTTACGAGGGACCGGCGGAAGATCTGAAGAAAAAGTATGGTGACGTTGTTATGTGAGTAATGTAACGAGTATAGTTTGTTCCATAATCGAAGTCATGTTTCACTTTCCCAGAGCATTGAACCAATTTGTCAAACTTACGTCAATTTGAGCGTCATTGATTTTGTTCACCCTTCGAAACGAAACCATAATCACAAATTTCGGCCTACTTTTCATACTCTACCAAGCCTTATCAATAATTACGAAGTGCATCATGGTGCAATATTTGTCCTGATCATATGTTCTACAATCATTAAGTTTGAGTGCGCTATGCAAAGTACCCACCATACGGTAATTTGACTGTACTGTACCAGGTACCGCTCAGATGACGATTTATCTGAACTGTGAAAGGCACCCACACATGATAATTTGATTGCACAATGCCTGGTACCGCGCTCACGACAATCTGACAGCACCGCGACATTTACCTTGCACGTGATAATTTGACAGCACTGTGCCAGGTATCGGACTGGGTCGTACCGTTCGGTGTTCCTGTTCGACTACAACACCGCCAAGGAGGCCATGGCGAGACTCGAGTTCGCCGACCGGCCTGATTTCTTCTCCACATTCAGCATAGATGACCAGAAACTAGGAGGTTCATAGCTATTAATGTTACGTATTGATGATATAACTGAAAATTTTTCATTAACGCTCTTAATTCAGATGAATGTTACATATAAGCCAGCCATAATTTTGAACATTCCCGCGCAGATCGAAAAAACATGATTCCTGAATTCATATTTTCACGACAAAGCGACGATCAAGTCAACATTAGTTTAAATTTAGAAATCTGCCGTACGTTATATCCATGCAGTGAAATCTCCTTCGATTTATAGTCAATAGCGATGCATGACCAGTAATTTGACGTTTGATTGTAACATACATCATTTACATATTTACGTAAACAGTTCCTATGTTACAGGATAAACTTACTATTATTAAACTTATTCGATGTTGAGTGAAAGTTTTCGGTGAGTTCAGTTGTTCATACTTTTAATTTGTATAATATCTACTTCTCCGTATTATTGATCAGTTTAGTGGTATATCCAGTGTTTTATCGTGGCTGAGCAATTCAGGTTATATCTGCACACAAATTTTAATCATCTTCTTACAGTTCCGAGCAATTATTTTCATTACTCGATAAGTCTCCGAGTAATTGGATGAAAAAGAACACCTTTACTCACGATATGAAGACTGGAAATAGGTTTTTAATTATGGAGAGTCCCGTACTACGTGTATGAGAATTGAATAAGTCACTATGTAATATTACTCGCCCTCTAAATAGTTCGATAATTAAATATCACTAATTTCAAAAAAAGTAACGCAAAAACGTTTAACTTCTTTGAGGTCTGGAAGGTACATTTCGAGAAAGAAGTGCCGAGGTTTTTCTTATTGTTCAACGAAGCCATGCTTCAGAGCTTAATTTACGACTGCATGCAAATAAGCCGAGCTTAGTCCAAAAATGTCTATAAAGTAGTTAGCCTCGTAAAAATGGCTATTCAGGAAGTGGCGTAAGGTTGAAAGTATCAAAAGTTTGGCAGTTTTACGATATAGATTATTAGTCTTGATATGCAAGTTTATATATAACAAACTCAGTATTCTAACCATTCATACATCCTTCATTGTTGACTGCATTCAGGTAACCGGTGATAATATTTACGAATGAAGTACTTGAATTACCTACCATGCAGGGGTGGTTAGCAGCAACGGCGTACACTGGCAGCACGACCGTCGCTTTGTGCTGCGCAACCTCCGCAACCTCGGTGAGACAAGAGCATTTGTTAACGCAATAGCAACCTGTTTGCAACGTAAAAGAGATTTTTTTTATAACGTTAATTATGGAGGACACACGTTGAATCTTATTATATTCTACACTTAATTCTCGAGGCATGGGCAAGAGTTACCTGGAGGAGGCCATCAACATCGAAGCCAAGGCGCTGGTGGAAGACCTCAAGAAGTACGGCGGTGAAGCCATCAACTACCCCGACAGCTTCAGGACTGTGGCGCTCAACATCATCTGGCAGATGGTGGCCAGTGAGTTACGCATTCGTTATATTTTACAGTGTAGGTGTGATAGGTTGTGTTTGAGGCCGGTTATTGGAAATTGGGCAAGTCATCTGTTTTTTGATTGGGTGTCCAACATTCAAATTAAATTGGGTTATCAACCGGATACAAGACCTGTCATAACGAACTAAACTAACGAGAAATTGGATTTGTTAAACTAGTACGGTGATAAATTAAGTATACATTTATTTTTGAAATAAAATTAAAATCTCCTCCAAACGTCAAAACGGAATTCTTAATAACATGTGATCGGGTGATTTTGATCTGAAAATAATTTGGAAAGCAGAATTAGATAGATTGTCAAATTTCGTAGGTCATATTTCAATTATAAAATTTTTAACTCATTTCGATAGTCTAGCAGTAAGACAAGAGTGTCTTGTGTTCTATCTACCTCGTACAAAAGACGGTTGATAAACTCTGTGTCGAACTTCTATCGATGGGTATTTTTCTCACGATGTTTGTTCCTTTACTGCCTAGGTTTAAGATATAAAAAAATCATACTAAAAAACAGAATGAAATTTCCAATACAATAATAGGTACGCGGTTCGACCTAAGAGGCACGGAGGTGGAAGTCATCTACAGAGTCAGCAAGGAGTTCCAGACGAAGATGACGCCCATGATGTTACTACCTTCGTTCGTCCCAGTGCTCGACTACCTACCGAAATGCGTGAAGAACTACCTGTTCAATGAACACATTGTTGACGAGTTCTTCGACCAGATGAAAGCCGTAGTAAAGGTTGGTATAGCTTAAAATTTAAAAGCAAAGGAAATGTCAAGAAAATTCCTCGTATCATAATCTTTCACGTTTTCGATTGAAATATGTGAACTCATTCGGCGTTTTTTTATTGAAATTTTAGAGTAAGCATGTTATATAAGCAAACGTAATATACAAGTATAGTTTTATGAGCTAAATTCGATATAGCTTACGTTAATACGCCGACCATTGTATTGGAAAATGAACTATAGCAGCGGAATCAAAAGTTTAGGATTTCTTGCTTGGGATTTTACTCTCGCTATAACCACAGGTTTCTCAAATCATATTTATCCCAGAATTTACACAGTGCATAATTTTAAACATACAAGCATGCAGGAAACCATAGACCAGCACCTGAAAAACTACGATCCAGACAACGTACGAGATCTCATGGACGAGTACATCAAAGGCATGAAGGAGAGCGAAGGAGACTATGACACCTTCTTCAGAAAGGGAGGTGAGCAATCTCATTTGAAAATGGTCATCCTGGCAATCGAAAATGTAATAAAAATTACACACAAACGTTAGCCATTTCTCCAGTTGGTAATCACAGTTTCCAAATCCAGCCCTAGGCCAGATCATCAACGACCTGTTCCAAGCGGGATCAGACACAGTAAACTACCAGCTGAAGTGGGTGGCCTACCTGCTCGCCCGGTATCCAGAGTACGCAACGAGGATGCAGCAGCAAATAGACGCCGTCGTGCCCAGGGACCGCATGGTGTCTCTCGACGACAAGCCGGGGTAGGATTGTCTAACGGGCAAGATTGTCTGAGACTAGAGGTTCAAATGGTTTTAGGACAAGGACTACTACACACAGGACATGCATAGCCTATGTCCAGCCTCTGCTAGCAGAGGCGATCGCCTACACTATGAAAATGCTGGTGTTTTAGTGTTTTGCTTAGTACAAAATTTTGAACTTCAAAACTGGCAAAAAGTCTATGGTTCTGACCAAGGACTACTACACACATTGTAATACTATTGTATGAAACAATTATGGGCATATCATTTGTTGATGCCACTAAAACACCATCATTTTCATAGTGTAGGCGATCGCCTCTGCTAGCAGAGGCTGGACATAGGCTATGCATGTCCTGTGTGTAGTAGTCCTTGTTTTAGGAATAACTTGACAATGAATCAAAATTTCGCACTGAATGCCTCAAACTTCTTGTTCGTAACTTTGTGCAAAATGTTCTGATAATACAACCGTTCGGAGTTACGTCTACTTACCAGCAACTACGCCCTGCGTACTTACGGAGGGCGTAGTACGCAGCAACTACGAAGTAGTACGCAGCAACTTACCAGCAACTACGCCCTGAGTAAGTTACTCCCGTAACTTACTCAGGTGTACATAACGGCGTTTTGAAAATCCGGCGCTATAATTGGATGAATGAAGGACTAGTTGTGCCGTGCTTCGGCTTCATTGCAGAAAAGCCGAGTCTGGCCATACCCCATCAAAATTTTAGAGGTGGTTAACTTCTGTATTCAAGACGCCTTTAAATTAAAGACGCCCAGCGCTTAAATTAGCGGCTCTATGTCCGCTTTACGCTCTGGTTGTACGAGCGAAATAAGCGTCGGCATAGAATCCGGTCACAGACCGAGCGAGCTTAGTGTGGTCGTGGGGCGCGTGTATTTGGCACCTGATACCTTCAGGGCGGACACGGCCTAATGTAAAAAGTGCGTTGAAAAATGCCCCCTCGCTTCTCTCCGCATAATGGGGTGAAAGGAGGGTGCATCTGAATCGCTACACGCTATATATATGCAGCCTAGTACTATCTGCTTAGTCTTAAGGCCAGAGGTAAGTCTATCAGAGGCTCTATTTCTATGCAAAGACTAAGGTTGCAACTAGTAACAATTTTAATCTAGCGCCTTTCTTAAATTAGGGCAAAAATTGCTTTCCAAAGCAAGAAATTCCAATCGTTACATGAAAATAAATTATTCGAGGTAATGCAAGTCGAGCAAATTCACGTATTCCATCCATATATACTTAGGATTAAACCACGTTGTTTTTAAGATAAACAGTTAAATTAATTGCCATATCATTTGTGGAACTTCAGTTCCACAAATTTATCCAGTTGGCGCGGTGGATCAAAGATTAGAACCGGAGGTATACGCGTGCATAAGCCGATCAAATAACAACTGCTGCAGAGCACATTCCTAAAGCTGAAATCTTCTATTATTGTCGAAATTGTCGAATGCCGCAAACTTGCATCGTACAATTGCTGTGTTCTCAAAAAAGTGATGGTGAAAGTCGCACCATTTAACTACATCTTAAAAAAATCTCGAAAAACTAACAAAATTTCCTTCACAATTGAATTTTTTCCAGTCAAATACGTCCTAATTTAAGGAAGACAACACAATAGAAAAGTGCGTGTTCATCTTATTAACAAGGTCAAGTTACTGCAGTAGTTTGATTGCAGTGACTTGCAATCAAGGCTTCAAGCAGCTACCCGATCACACTTCACAACAGTCAACCAATGTTTTTTTTTTTTGCATTGGAAGTGTTGAGCTCTAAAATAAAATTATTTTCAAGCTTTCAAATTATCTACTGCACTCTAAATTTCTAGATTGACAACCAAAAATATGGTGGAATATATGATAGTAATGTGAAATCAAATAACTTGCTCACAAATTGGATAACGTTTGAACACGTTCTCCCTCAGTCTCCTTCTTCGTGGTAGTCAACACCGACACGACAGCTGGGGCAGCGAGAACATTCTCATGCCGCATTGGACTCGTCTTAATTAAGAGGCTCCCGTAACTTACGAACGTTCTTATGCAATCTACAATAATAAAGCTGTCGGCCGTACGGATGCTTGGAAATTCCAACCAAAAGCATGTCTGTAAGAGCTACTTCTATAGCCGCTGAAGCAGACAAATGCCCAAAGCTGAACATTTCTATTTTTAGAGAAATCACTATTTCGCGAGCTTGAAGAACAGTGATCTCCAGACAAATCGAAATCAAGGAAACGCTCCCACAAGAAATCAAAATATTCATTTTTATCCTGTTCAATGACTACAAGTGTAATGGTCTTTACAATCAAATTGTTTTCAAGTCACAGAAGGAGACAAAACTATTCATATCTTTTTGAAAAACATTGATCACCCTTTAGTGCGTCCTGCTTCGCTGTTAGTTTAAAACTGGAGTCTTGCAGTCTTGCTGGCTTCTGGGCTCGGGCAACGGCTAACGCTTTGCCTAGATAGGGGAGCGGGAGGTAGATCCCGACTACCCACGCATGCATTGGAAAGCTCTTTTTGATGGGGGGGGCACTTTAATCAAGGAAGCATTTAAACCTTGCCAGTTGGAGCTAGGGCGTTATTGCATGTGTAATTATGGATTAGAAGTAAGTGTCATGTTAAAAATTGGCGTCTTGAACACCAGGTGCATGGGTTTGTTCGTCACAGGCTACATTCACCTTGCTACGTGTCAAGTTAGAGTCGACTCTCCTTTCGTTCCGTCGTGTCACATAGCGAACGTAAGCGTGCACATTCATCGACGCCATTTATAGAGCGGGAGATGGTAATTTTTCGCGCATTTACCCTGTTTAGCCTGTGACCAGCCCCATCATGCGGTAGCCTCATCAGCGTTTGACCAGGGCATCATGAGGAAGCTTGTTCATCTGCTCTTTTTAGAAGAGGCTACTAAATTCCGAAAGAGGCTACTAAATAGAAGCCAAACACCGTACGTGGCCGATCTGCACCTGATTCCTCTAAGCTGACTCCATTGCCCCAGGGGTGGCCGTTATTGGAACTCAACCTTTGACTGGGTACGTCCATAAACCGTGAAAAATTCGTGCACGACCGCTTCTCATTCCTTTATCGATTCACACCTGCGCCTATAGTGTCCTAGGGACGTGCTTGTTTTGCGGAAGCTTATGCAAATGCAATGTTGACGAAATATGTATAGATATAGGTTCTTTTAACGGAGAATTTGCAAAGCTACATATTTTGGCAATTTATATTGAACATTTTTCCCGAAACATAAGTAACATGGATGGTAATTTGTTAGGCGTTAAACCCATTTCTGTAGGAAATCCACTTAATCCACCTAATAATAGGAAAATATTGGAGAATGCAGAAGCACGAAGGAATGCGAAATATTCATCCGAGTATTCTTCCTCAGGAGAGGCAAGAACGATAAAATTTGAGTTTTGACTCAGGCGTGCGTTTAAGCAGTACATATCCACACTGCCTAAATAGGTTCGATGGTAACGAAAACCTGAGACGATGCTTATGAAAATTCAAACCTCACTGTATTGAATTTGCTGTGAATTCATGATGCCGCTTACATTTTAAATTAATTGTAGCGTTTGAGCTATCGCGAAAAAGGTGTTTGTTTCATCTGTTAGGAAGACTGCACCCACGAATACCAAGACATAGATAAACGCACAAAGTTACACCCAAATAAAAATTAAGGGTGGTGCACCGATGATTATAGGTGGCGATAGTAGTTTATAGGTGGCGTAACGGTGAGTGGCCAGATTTGCCAAAAATCGACAATAAAACATCAATAAATCGAAAGGGTGGCGAGTAAAGGTGGCAGTCATCTATGAATCATCGCTTGGTAGTTATTGATGTACGAAGAGCTTTACGGGTGTGGTGGCCATTGGCAGGTTATAGGTGTGGGATAGGTGGTGCACGCCACCCTTAATTCACTGTATAAATCATATAAGCTCCACCTGTGAGCTCCGCCGATAGCCACCATAAAAACATAGGTGCTCCACTCTCAATTTTTATTTGGGCAGCTGAGTAAATAAGCGCATGAAGAGTTAACTTTCTTAATCAATCAGAAATTAATTACTCTTCGTAACACATTAAGTGCGGCACGAACCACCAGCTCTGGCAGATGACTTAAAAACGGCCAAGTTCGCGGATAAAAAAGAACAATAATTCAAAATATAATAGTAAATTTGTAGGCTCCGGTGCAAAAATTAAATTTCCCTTTTTTCCGTACTTTTTAAAATATGATGAGGTAATACTGCCATCATATATTTTTGTTGACAAACGCGATTGTAAAAACTAAATTGCGGAATTTGTCCGGAAAAAATTACCATGCAAGCAACAGGTGGGTCGTGCTGCTCTTAACGTGTTAATTATTTTTATATACATAGTGGCTGCCCCTAATTTCTGCATACTAACTCCCCTATATGCGTCTCACTAGTGATCTACATAACCCACAGCCACTTTTCGGTCAATTTAGCGAGTCTGACGTTATGCGCAAAATTTACACTTGAAATAAGAAGTCTTAAAGTACTTTTCGGTCACTGCTTATGGAATTCTGATAAATCATTTAGCGTGACGAAAGGCGGAGCAGGATCATTAATTGGGAGTTAACTGGTTAATGGGACACGTATATATGAGCAGCACCGATATAGATTGGTTAACGTTTCGGTATACTTGTTCCCAATGAATAAGAATTCAGAACTTGTGTCTTAGGATGCAAAATGCATTAGATAAATAAGCTTTCATGAGAGATGAAATAAAGCTTTTACATCCGTATTTTATGTTGCCCACAAACTGGTCCAAAAATTTATTCAGAATTATCTCTGAGGAAGATATATCCA
Source organism: Hyalella azteca (assembly GCF_000764305.2). Classification (NCBI taxonomy): domain Eukaryota; kingdom Metazoa; phylum Arthropoda; class Malacostraca; order Amphipoda; family Hyalellidae; genus Hyalella; species Hyalella azteca. Next base: position 62,653 of record NW_025936535.1, on the reverse strand, counting down.
ATCATTTTATAGTAAATTTTGTTTCAAAGTTGAAAATTTTTATTTTTCTGCAAACTATGTCATATATTATCAAAGTTGTGACTCTCATAATGACCTTGAATATTATATGCGTGATTGAGTTTCTGGTGGTCGAAACGTTTCAAGTTATTAGATTCAATTACCAATTTAACAAGCTAATGCTCCTCTCTGCAGGTTGCCTCTGATCGAAGCCTTCATGATGGAGACCATGCGGTACTCCTCAATGATCACCATGAACGTTCAGCGCTCTGCCACGCGTGACACAACAATCAACGGCTACTTCATCCCCAAGGTGATGCATACTCCAAGTTTTTAATCGGTTGAAAATAATGTATTACCGATGTATTAAACTTATAATCACCTCCTACCATGTGAATTATTTGCAGGACACGATAATTGTGGTTTCCAACTACTCCGTCCACCACGACCCGCGGTATTGGGAAGAGCCCGACAAGTTCTACCCTGAACGATTCCTGGACGAGAAGGGAACAAAGTTCACCGCTCACAAGCAGGGCTTCTTCGCCTTCGGTTCTGGTGAGATTTTGATAGTTGAAAACCTCTACTACCTGAATAGATATCGGAGCAAATATTATTATTTCAGTTCCTGCCAATGGCATACGGCATAGCTGCCCTGATGATAATGAAGATGTTGCACTGTCCACGTATATCTGTAACTCTATCAAATAGTAGTAAGTAAAAAATCTTAAGCGTAGTAAATAGAAAAACGTAACACGGACTAAATGTTTACTCCACCGCCGCCGCTGCACCCTCCAACACCCTGCAGTCGCAGGTTGTGATTTACGGCACGACGTTCTTTACTATTTGGATCAGTTGTTCCCAAAATGGGCGACAAACAGTTAAAACTGTAAAATATATATTGGTTTGCTAAATGGGGTTCTATTTTTGAAATACTCACTTGTGTTTAAACTTTATCTTTTAAAATTACAGCGTACTAATTATCAAGAAAGAGGCGTTTGTATTTATATGTGTCTGTCAGGGGGGGGGGGGAGGCGCTAGAGATTCACTGTTGAGCCAAAGGGGTCGCCAGCCTGAAAAAGTTTGGGAACCAATGATAAAGATCAATCAGCCTTTCTACTAGAGAAGCGAGTCGAAACGAGTGTGGAGTTAGTCGACATATTGTTGTTAAGGACCAGCGTATACAGACAACCTCGCTAGACCACTGACAGTCTTCTACTGACAGCAGCGCTTGAGTTGCAAGAGGCGGGGCGACTGCGAATCGCTAGCTCGTCAATCGCTACGTTGCCCGCATGAAGCGCACGTAGACGCTGCACAAACGGCTGTGAGGCGCTTGACGCCCGTGTGTTGCCCCCAGTATAAACGGGCCTTAAGGCGAAAGACTGAATTTCAGCTGAAAACTTTATTGGAATCACAGTGGATTCCCAGTCAACTTTTTTTAGTACCGCTACTATGATGTTCAACACAATCCGGCTCATATCCGTCATGCAGAAAAATGAATTCTACCACAAAGTTAAACGAACCTTACTATCTCATACTCCTGTGATCTACACTTTATTGGCATTCTAATGCAACTGAAATGATAGCAATATTCAAGCAATATATAAATATTTTTCAGCAACACCATCATGTATGTGAACAAATATCCAACATGCACTTTCACTCTGAAAAAAATTATCCGCAACAAGTTAGCAAATAGGCAAAATTAACTCAAATGCTTTAGTAGAATTTTCGCAGTTGTATGTGGGCACACACACACAACTCAGTAGATTTGGCCTCAGCATTGGCCATAGTGTTCTGGTCCGCCTCCTTTGCTGGCCAGATGTTGCTATTTTTGGAGTAAGCTATATTTCGGGTAATTAAAGTAGGTATATGTCATGCATGTAGCTATCATGGAGCTATTCATGTTCCTTGGGAAGATTAGAACTTCTCATTGTTGTTGCCCAAGTGAAAAATGTGCAAACACGTGTATTAAGTATTGAGTGATTCTGATCTGTAATAGTGTAAAATAAAGAGGGTCATGATTAATTAAAGTCAGGTGGTGCAACACTTCATCGGGTTTTGATAAGCCCTTGGAATGATGCAAACTTTCTACATGAATAAAATTAAAGTTATTGGTCTCAGCTTCTAAAGAAACTAGATATGATTAGATATTTAAGGACAGATTAGGATTCAAGTTCAGCCAATTCCTGTTCACACCTATTAATGATTAATGGTAACCTTCACAAAAGTTATTTTTCACTTGATGTCACTTGAAAGAAGTTGTAGAATCATCATATTAACATATAATATTTAGAAGTGAAATATATAAAATAATATATTTAGAAATGAGGTCTTGTAAAATTTGGGTTCATTTTTTTATAAGCAGAATTAGAAAACAGCTATTTGGAACTGAAATTTTGTTACCCCACTGTCATATTTCTTGTGAATTAGCAATCTGGCAATTTGAGTGAACCAGCAATCTGCCAAAATTTTCACTCAATAAATGGCATGTCAATTTGTTCACTGACGTAATCATTTCCGTCATTTCAGTAATGAAATAATCATGTGTCTCAGTAAAAGCATAAATAAGATTATATTAGCCCACAATTTACCTAGTAATGAAGAAAAAATCCATGAAACAGTGATATTATCAAGTTTGACACGATATCTACAAGACAGCAACTGAGAAGTCGCGGGGAGAAGCAACTGCATGAGGAGTCGCGCATGTTGCTCACAGATGTGGACTCCTTGTAAGCGATAGTTCATATAAGCTATCTTCTGCTTGAGCGATAAGCTCCAGCATGCTGACATATGCCCAAAGCTGAACAGTTCTTTCGTCGAAGAAACCATTCGTTAAACAAACAATTTCGCACAATCGCGTAGCCATGATGAATGCCGCCTGCCGACGAGAAGTATTACAACGGACTTTACTTCAGAAAGCACTGGACAGCAAAAACTAAGGAATTTGTACTGCTGAAAATATCAAAAAGTTAATATTCAGTTTTTAACACTAAGTTGTTTTCAAGTTGTAGACTTCACTATACACTATAAGATTACACAATTTGGATGAGATGCGTGTATCAACCGACGTCCAAACGGGATGAATAACTGTACACCACTGCTCAATATCAGCGCCTCCGAAGTCCGAACTACGTCTGACTGCCCAGCATAGTCTCAAGCCGGGTAGTTGATAACCCCACTCCTCAATAGGGAGTATAAAGGGGATTGTTTTGATACCTCTGCCTCTGAAACGTTGGTGTTTTGGTGAACACACGCGGTACACGCATCTTGACGTAAAAGCAATGCATGCGTGTTCATGTACACATATCGCAATTGGGAGTTCGCACAAGCGTAACTCAAACGGGTTCATGGAAACGTATCGCAAGCGTCTTGACATGAACGCGCGGCATGCGGGTCGAAGACAACGCAACGCACGCGTGTTAATAAAGCATGCGTAATGGTCGCGTGTTGACAGACACTCATTGCACGCGTAATGAAGCTCGCGCAAACGCTGGCGCGACCTTGAAATTTCGTTCCAAAATTTGGTCACAAAAGCGTCGAAGCGGTTTGCGTGAGCAAAAAAAAACATTCAAATCAAGCGTATTAAAGAAAACGTAAAGTCACACGTTGACGTACACGCAATGCACGAGTGTTGAAACGCACGCGTGTAGAAGTTCCTTCGCCTAATTTCGCATCGTTTGGGTTTCTGAATCAGGGGCCTGGTCACGCTTGCGCTAAGAACTCGAGTCAGCTACATGACAGGGTGGGCATGGGACAGTCTGTTCAGCCTCTTATTTCGGCTGTCTTATGTAGATTCGGCTCCTAGGACATATGACTCCCGGAAACGGCTCCTAATTAGTAGCCGATAATGATAGGTGGCCGATTGGCGTCTGATTTGCCTCTTTGGCGACTATGGCGAGCCTCAGGCACCCCTGAACGGGATCCGGATTTCGACTGAGTTACATTTCATAGAACGGGCATGTATAATTGCGTCGTGCCCCGTTGTAGTTCACACCCAATCGTCCTTAAACATGAATCAATAAATCTCAGAAGTATACAAAACCTGAATTGCGGATGGCTTATACCAAAATGGAAAAATTACTATTACTAAAACGTGATTCACGACAATGTACTCGTTCTAAATTTTGTCCTATTCCTTAACAACAAATGTTTCAGCTTTATTGTTTTCATCATATATTTCGGATGAATGAGAATGATTCTCTATGAACCTCCCAACAGGTCGGCGTCAGTGCGTGGGGGAGCTGCTGGCCCGCATGGAGTTGTTCCTCTTCACCGCTGCCATCGTCCAGCACTTCGACGTGCGCCCCCCGGACGGCGTCGACATCACCGCGGAAGACATCCGCCACTACGCCGGCGTGCGCGTGCCTGATGATCGGAAACTCGTGTACAAACCGCGGGATTAAATCTGCCATGCAAATCAAGGGATTGAATCATAGACATTCTCCCTCACAATTCAAAGGATTAAAATCTTGGATAATCTCCCGTAAAATTCAAAGGATTAAAGTCATGGACAATCTCCCATGCAAATCAGTGGATTTAAATAATCGAAAGTCACCACTACAAACCAAGAGATCAAAATTATTGACAATCAGATTAAATTAGTTGGTATAAAGCAACCAATAGATTATTAATCATGCGGTAGAACACAATTTATCGGGGAAGTTACAATATTTGATAGAGCAAAATAACGGTCGGCTAAATAAACTATATATCAATTTCAATAGCATTCGTCTACATGCCGCTCCTCACATTTCCGTATATATCTATTGATATATGGGGTCGATGGCGATCGCTAACTTCTCTTTGGAAATTTTTGGGGGAGGGAAGGAAAGGTATATTTGGTAACATAAAATACTATATACTGAAATCCATTCTCTCCCTCCCCTGTCGTCCCACAAAAATTATTATCGCTTGCCATGCTCGAGCATTGAAGGCTATTGTAGAGCATTGTTGCCCATTGAGGTATTTTGAGGCAAATTGTTTTATATTTAGGTAATTTCAGCTATTTTTTGAGGCATATTCTTTTATATTTAGATATTTTCAGCTATATTTTGAGGTATATTGTTTTACATGTAGGTAATTTCAGCTATATTTTAAGACATACCGTTTTATATTTAGATAATTTCAGCTATATTTTAAGACATATCTTTTTATATTTAGATAATTTCAGCTATATTGTTTATATTGAGGCATTATGAGATATATTGACGTATTTATAGGCATATTGAGGACAATTAAGGCGTTTTGATGTGCACTGAAGGGTTTTGAGGTATATTGAATTGTATTTAGGCACATCGATGCAAAATGTTGTATATTAGGCAATACTGAAATGAGATATTCAAAAATATTTTTAAAAATAGAACTATTGCACAGCAATACTCGAGTTGACCCATCTTCAGAAGTGGGGATACCCCACCAAATGATGCAAGTATTCTATTTTGACTTAGAATGTGGTATTTTATCTATACACGTGAACTATTTCAACCAATATCGAATATATATAATACTATAATCATACATAATAAATTTACATATTAAGATTCATAGCTTTAATAATGATTTTTTTCGTTCATCTAATTCTATTCTCACTTTCTGGAACTGAAAAAATTGGGATTTCTATGTCGGTGTCTACAAGTTTTTTTTTTTTTTTGCAAAAATTGTGCATTATATTCGAAGTTCCTTTTACAATAAATTAGAATTTGGGTGTCCTTAATTAGCTTTTTGTGATCAGGTTCGTAATAAATTGTTGATAAAATCCATTAAAAACCAAACTTAGAAAACTTAAGGCGATTATAAGATGTAATGGAATTTGTTTATATGTTATAACATTTCAGTAAAGGCTCTAATTTTCTCCTAAATTCTACCGAGCTTCTTAAAAAGTTAACTTATCACATTTCTTGGGCCAACTTTACGGCCTCCGTAATCATGAGTCACATTTGGTTCAATATTATTGTTCTTGTTTATGAAAGCACCGAGTGGTCTAGAATCTAGATCGCCGTCATCGCAGCCGCAAGTTGGGGTTCGAAACTCGAGATTGGTAGTGAAAATTCTGATAGAAGGTAAAGGCGGCGGGTGGTTGAGAATTGGCCACAGACCAACTTGGCCTAATCCAATTTAACTCAAGTATATAATTACTTCATTTATTTACGTGGGCTGAGTAAATAACGGCGCTGTTTCGCGAGAACGCGTGTAAAATTATGTCAAACAAAAGTGAAAGTAATGTAAAACGGAAAGGGTTGATACATTGGCGAGTCAAGATAAAACTTCACAACAATTCAGTGAAAGGAAAGTTCTTTTTTGCCTGGTGTTGAATTTTTCCCAAGATATTATCCCCCGCAGGTCAGACTGTAAAACTAGTTAAAATTTACGATTTCATGATAAGTTTCCATGCACATGGAATATATGTTCATTTTTTTAATTTTCATAACATTTTAATAGGACATAATATGAGAAGAAAAGCGTTCAAACCTCTGTTACGTTGATCAATACTAAAATTATAATAATGAATATTTTCAAATAACTGAACATACTTTTTGCAGCAACCATGCTTGGGAAAATTTATTATAGAGAGGCCATGCTTGGGAAGCAAAATAAGGTCCTTAAACAAGGTCCCAGAAAGAGTCCTAGAATTTGAAACAAGAAGCAATCATCAAGCAATACAATGCGTGGGGGAGCTGCTGGCCCGCATGGAGTAGTTCCTCTTCACCGCCGCCATCGTCCAGCACTTCGACGTGCTAGACTTCTGAAAGTTAATTTATGTCATACTTTTGTCACGTTCTATGCCACCAACCGTTTTTGCGCTCCTCAGTTTAAAAGAATGTACATGGTTATTCACGGAAACTTCCTGTTATGTAATTAAACCTAATTCTGAAAGTTGAGTCTGGGTTCAACTAAAGCACACATTTTGAACCTGTTCGCAATACAATGGTTTCATTTCAAAGGTTCTCTAAAACATTATTTCAGTAGTAGTTTTCTACAACAATCGATTCAAGTATTGATAATATATTCAACTGCTGAAGTTTTCTCTAAATCAACCCTGCGACAGCGCTGAGTTAGAAGCCACGTTGAAACGGCTTAATTTGCTCTGCGCGGCAGCATCGGCAAAGAGCAGCGTCTGGCTCGACTCTATTACTAATATTTACCTTTGCATGGCTCTTTACTTTTGCATGGCTCCAACTAAACCGACTGCTCATTGAGATCAACGTATACCAAAAACAGCAGCGGTCTGGCAATTTGTAGATGGGGGTTTTCTAGCCTAAAAGGGTTTCTGTGCATGGGATCTTTATGTGACCACTATTCTCCAATGAGTAGAATCTATTCCAACAATAAGCAATAGACCCCTAAATTCAATATTTTATGGTTTCAAGCGCTTTTAAACATTAGTTAATTACAAATTCAAAATGTCAGTTTTGCCATTGCATCTTAGTATGACGATATAGCCGACGACAAAGAAAAGCGTTCCTTATTACGCGCATGAGATGTCGAAGCTAAAGTGTTCTGTTAATATGACAACCTTAGCTGTTGCAAATTACTCCCACTCAGACGATGGATGGTGAGACGAGGTACGCTTAATTTAACATAATTGCATTATTGAGTATATGAGGTCAGCAATCATTTTATTCTCAAATTCTCAAGACTTTCACACCTTCATAAAATACGTAATTCCCTGGAACTGCTATTTCTCAAGATTTCATCTATACCTTAATTGAAAAGTATAGTAGCTAAAATCCCGTATACTTGTTCATTAATTTACTTAATTAAAGATATATTTGAGTAATTATTTGTTTGCGTTGCCGCTGGGATGGTTCCCAGCCGGCAACCGTCTGCAAACAGAAGAAAATTTTTGAGTTACACTGTCTAAATATTGACGTATTATTATACTTAAAGCACTAGTACCATTATATGTGTCATGTATAGCACTTTTTCTGAGCAAAACTGGGTTAGGATGACCAACGCAAGGGCATATATTTCATTGCTTTTGGACAAAATCTCACTCATTTATCTAAGTGCAACAAATCTTATTTCTACCTGCTCGTGTAAACACTACCCCAATCTCAATTCGATCGCCCTCAATTAGTCAAAATTTATTAATCCCTTAAATTTTTGTCTGACGAATTATTTATTTTCACCTCGCAATGAGCCTTCGATATGCTTATAATATACAAAATCTTGCTCCTGAGATATTAATGAGTTCTTTTATCGCAGATCTGCATGGACTGTGGCCTCCATATAATCAGTTGCATCATGTCGTGCAAGTTTGAACTGAGGAATGCTGCCGCTGAAGACGTCATCGCTTGAGTGTAATATCTAGTTTAAAATATGAATTATTGTGTTCAGAATTATCTCCATGCAACAATTACCGTATTTGTACATAAAAAGTTAGGCTCCCATGAGCATTCTATTTCAATTGCAATTCCTTACTGAAGAAATCGGCATTAGAATTATGGTAAATATGATTTTTGATTTGTTTTCAACGACAAATTTCAGCTTTATACAGAAACCATTGACTTTTCTTATGTTTAATTTATGAGTGTCTACTCGGTTATTTACAAAAGGTAATTTTTAGCTTATTTTCTTACTGCATTTTTTTGTTCACAGCCTGACAAAACATAAGAAGGCAACTATTTCGCTCTGTCGCCACATATATTAACTTAGTTCACTAGTCATACATTGTTAATTAAAAAAGACAACCAATATTGTGAGTTTTCGTGTCTTCGTATCTGGAAAGTACTTCTGGTTCGGTAAAATGACTTATTGTATCATTTATTAATTTTTATTCATATTTGGGTTATGACGTTTAGAATATTTGCATATATCGTGCGTCAAAAATTATGTTTCAACAATTGGTATTAGGGATAATAAAATCGGATAATGCCTGAATTAATTAGGATTGGTTAATCAATGTATTTTCATTCATCAACATATTTTATGTGCGGTAGAACTACTTATGTAGCAAGGAATATAACTAGCAGCAGAGATAAGATTACAGAGCCTAATGGTGCACGGCTGCGTGATAGCGTGCACTGATGGAGCTCTCTTATAGCTTGTCAACTTGGCCGTGAGATTACACTGACTACAGGGCTTGGTGGCGTGTGAGGTCTGGTGTCTCTGCTGGTCTGTGTTTCTTTGTTGACAATCTACATATTCATTAAGCCTTAATAGTGAAAGAACTTTTTCGAAACAATTTCCAGAAAATAACGAACGATGTTATACTATTGCAGCGTAAATGCGAATTATATTACTCATAGATCAATATATTGTGTAGATTATGTGCGTTGAGTTCACCCATGTTTTGGCCTTGGCCCGAAATTGAAGAGCTTCAAGCTTGGGTCTTTTAATAAGAGTTTGTAATTTCAACTCCACACGAGTAACTCGATGTCAGGGACAAGCGACGACGTCGGGGAAAATTCGCTTGTCAGTGACTATGCAACGAGTGATATTTATTTCATACTATAAATTGACAAGCAGATACGGCCAATATGAAAATCCCACCATGCTCAATAAATCGGTCATCGCTTAGTCTTAAGTGAACATTTTGTAGCCGTTGACCATCGTAAAATAAAAATTCGTGGTTATTTTCTTATAGACATCTCTCTATTATTATTATTAGCGTTAGTGTGCTACTTCTATAACCTGAAGAACTTTATTTAGGCTGTTGATGGAATAACCAGACTAATAATCTATTAGAAGTAATTTTTGTCTAAAAACTGTTTTGTCTAAACTAACGATTTGAATTAATTTGTTATTTGTTATGACATCCATCATCAGCATCACAAATCACCCAACAATACGTAGAGTTGTAACACCATTTACTCCCGTATTTGGTTTATGCACTTAGTAAAATGGATGGGTATTGTTGTCCAAATATCAACAAGCTTTCATGCCCACAGCGCAATTAGCGGCAGGAGCACTGATAACTCCTTTTTCGGGCGAAACTTTGTCAATATGACCCACGCAACTGCATCGTTATTAGACTGAATCTGAGTCATTTCTCTGGGTATAAAGTCCGTATAAGTATATTTTTTTACGGGCACTGTAGTTGCATTCCACTGACCAGCTAGTGCCTCCATATGGATCACATGGATGCATACACTAAAATTTCTAACAATTCTATAACACATTTCAAACATAATAAGTCTGAGCATTTGGCCAAATGAATATTGATTCAATAAAGTCGTGTTTTAGAATCATTAAAAAGTGTCGTGTTTTAGAATAATAAGTCCCTATATAGGTAGAAAAATTCGTCCTGGTGTTGCGTTAAGCTCACAATCTCCGAATGGATAGGATATCAAACTATTTTTGTTTCAGATTCTAGTCGCATTTACATTCTGTATAAATTGAGTTATTTTGAGCAATCAGACCGGGCAAACAACGCAGAGATGTTAGTGGAGATTGTGTTGTTGTTTGTGTTGGTGTTGGTGTACGCGGTGCTGAGGGACAGGCGCCCCCGCAACTGCCCCCCTGGTGAGTATAGTTCAAGCCTGCAACTTGTTGAAATAATATATATAATGCCCTTGCCTTATGAATGTTAATTCATATGCTTAAGTTGAATGACGAAGGATATAGTTAAGCTTTTTCACAATCACTTATTAAACACTTTAATTCACGCTTCTCAGACTTTTAAAAACCCCTGTTATATTTGATATTGCATCATTGATATTACTAAGAATTGAAAAGCAAAGAAAATAGCCAGAAAATTTGCCATTCCGCTGTATGAGAAAACGTTTAGAGTTCTAACCTCAACGACCGGTGTTTCAAACCTAAGAATTTTAGAATCCCTCTATATTTTAAACAAAAACCTAGTTTAAAGTCGCCTTCGGCTCTTATTACCTTGATATTCCAAATAAATAAGCCTGTTGCCTCATGCTTCTTAGTTTTTTCTTTTGTAACTTTAAGTTTATCTCTAATGTGAATCTTAGTTTTCTAACCGATTCTGCTTGTCTTATAGGATTTTGAACTGACGATGGAGCTGGACTCCGAAACGTTTTCTCGTTTTAGACATAGTAAATTTTCTGGCGATTTTATTTGCTTTTAAATTTTTTGTGAATCTGCGATCTAAGCAGTCAAGTGATCTTACTACATATATCACTGATATTAAATTAGATATTAACTGAATTAAATGACAAGATATTACTGTCTTCAGGTCCGTTTGAAATACCGTTCTTCGGAGGTCTCCCCATCATAGATGAAGGACCTGCGGAAGATCTGAAGAAAAAGTATGGCGACGTTGTTATGTGAGTAAAGGAACGAGTACATTTTGTTCCATAATCGAAGTTAGGTTTCACCTTCCTAATGCATTGAACCAATTTGTCAAATTTACGTAAATTTGAGCAGCATTGATTTTGTTCACCCTCTGAAACGCAACCTATCATACTCTACCAAGACTTGTCAATAATTTCGAAGTGCATTTTCATGCAATATTTGTAAGTTTTACAATTTGTAGTAGGTTCCACGATCTACAATATCGGTAGATTCTACATAGCTTCTACAATCATGATAATTTGACTGCACTATGCCAGGTACTGTGCACATGGTAATTTAACTGCACTGTGCTCAGTAACACGCATATGATGATTTAACTGTACTATGATAGGTACCGTGCACATGATAATTTGACAGCACTATGCCAGGTATCGGACTGGATCGTTCCGCAATGTGTTTCTGTTCGACTACAACACCGCCAAGGAGGCCATGGCGAGACTCGAGTTCGCCGACCGCCCTATTTTCTTCTCCACATTCAGCATCGATGACAAGAAACTAGGAGGTTATTAGCTTTTAATGCCACGTATTCCGTTCTTTTGATGATATTACTGAAAAATTTATCATACAACATTGACGCTCTTAATTGACACGTATCTTAATTTTCTTCCTACAGTTCCAAGCAATTATTTTCATTACTCGATAAGTCTCCGAGTAATTAGGCCTCTTAACACTTTTTAACAGTGTTAAACATAACACATCAGCTTTTTATGAATTTTAACATGAAAACACCTTTAATCACGACATGAAGACTAGAAAATGGTTTTTAATTTTGGAAAGTCACTTAATATCATATTATGTGCACGCGAATTGAATAAATCAATATGTAATATTATTATCCCTCTAAATGGTTTGATGATAAAAATCACTAATTTCCAAATATAAGTAACGCGAAACCGTTTAACTTCTTTGAGCTCGGAAAGGTACATTATGAGAAAGAAGTGTCAAGGTTTTTCTTATTGTTCGACAGAGCCACGCTTTAGAGCTTAATTAACTAGTCCTAAAATGTTCACAAAGTAGTTAGTTAACCACGTAAAAATTGTTATTCACGAAGTAGCGTAAGGTGTAAAGTAGCAAAAGTTAGGCAGTTTTACGATATAGATTATTAGTGTGAACATGCGAGTTTAAATATGACAAACTCAGTATTCTAACTGTTCTTACATCCATCATTGTTGACTGCATTTAGGTAACCGGTGATAATATTTACGAATGAAGTCCTTAAATTACCTACTTTCCCCACAGGCCTGCTTGGCAGCAACGGCGTACACTGGCAGCACGACCGTCGCTTTGTGCTGCGCAACCTCCGCAAGCTCGGTGGGAAATGACCATTTGTTAACGCAATAGCATCCGTTTTGTAGCACACATGGAATTTTTGTTACACCGTTAATTATGGACGATACACTGTGAATCTTATTATATTCTACACTTAATTCTCGAGGCATGGGCAAGAGTTACCTGGAGGAGGCCATCAACATCGAAGCCAAGGCGCTGGTGGAAGACCTCAAGAAGTACGGCGGTGAAGCCATCAACTACCCCGACAGCTTCAGGACTGTGGCGCTCAACATCATCTGGCAGATGGTGGCCAGTGAGTTGCATATTCATTATAGTTTGCAGTGTACGTGTAATAGGTTGTGTCTAAGGCCGGTCATTGGAAACCAATATCTGTTATTTGACTGTGTGTCCATTATTCAAATTGAATTGGGTTGTCAACCGGATCTAAGATCTGCCAATACAAACTAAAGAGAAATTGGATTTGTCTTACCAGTATGGTGATAAATCTAATTTTCATGTCATTAGGTATATACCTCTAGAACACTAGTTCTGGAAATAAATTAAAAGCTCCACCAAACGGTAAAACTAGATTCTTAATTACATGGGATCAGGTGATTTTGATCTGGAAATTATTTGGAAATCTGTATTATATTGAGTATCAAATCTCGTAGATTATATTTAAATCATTAAGTTGGTAACCTATTTCGATAATCTACCAGTGGGAAAGAGTGTCTTGTGTTCTAACCACCTCGTACAAAAAACGTTTGATGATCTCTCTGTCGAACTTCCATCGATTGGTATTTTTACCTCAATGTTTGTTCCTTTACAGACTAGGTTTAAAATATGCAAAAAATCAATCATACTAAATGATCAGAATGAAATTTCCAATACAGTAACAGGTATAATTGTAAATACAATAGGTACGCGATTCGACCTACGAAGCACGGAGGTAGAAGCCATCTACAAAGTCAGCAAGGAGTTCCAGACGAAGTTTACCCCCATCATGTTCCTACCCTCGTTCGTCCCGGTACTTGACTACCTACCGAAATGCGTGAAGAACTACCTGTTCAATGAACACATTGTTGACGAGTTCTTCGACGAGATGAAAGCCATAGTAAAGGTTAGTATAGCTTAGAATTTAAAAGCGAAGAAATTGTCAAGGAAATTTCTCATATCATAATCTTCCAAGTTTTTGATGAAATATGACGAATTCATCCGGCGTTTTTTTTTTTAGATATACATTTTTGGAAAACAGGCGATTTAAGCAAACCTAATATGCAAGGATTATTTTAATGAGCTAAATTCGAAATAGCTTAGATTAATACGCTGACCATTGCATTGGGAAATGAACAATAGAAGTAGAATCAAAAGTTAGGATTCCTTGCTTTTGTATTCTGATCTGATCAATCACAGGTTTCTCAAATCGTATATATACCAGAATTTATATAGTGCATAGATTTTAAACATGCGAGCATGCAGGCAACCATAGACCAACATCTGAAAGACTACGACCCAGACAACATACGAGATCTCATGGACGAGTACATCAAAGGCATTAAGGATGGCGAAGGGGACGATGAAACCTTCTTCAGAAAAGGAGGTGAGCAATCTAGTTTAAAAAGGGATGTCCTGACTATCGAAAATGTAATATAAATTACACACAAACGTTAGCGATTTCTCCAGTTGGTAATCACAGTTTCAAAATCCAGCCTTAGGCCAGATCATCAACGACCTGTTCCAAGCGGGATCAGACACAGTAAACTTCCAGCTGAAGTGGGTGGCCTACCTGCTCGCCCGGTATCCAGAGTACGCAACGAGGATGCAGCAGCAAATAGACGCCGTCGTGCCCAGGGACCGCATGGTGTCTCTCGACGACAAGCCGGGGTAGGATTGTCTAACGGGCAAGATTGTCTGAGACTAGAGGTTCAAATGGTTTTAGGACAAGGACTACTACACACAGGACATGCATAGCCTATGTCCAGCCTCTGCTAGCAGAGGCGATCGCCTACACTATGAAAATGCTGGTGTTTTAGTGTCTGCTCGCCCGGTATCCAGAGTACGCAACGAGGATGCAGCAGCAAATAGACGCCGTCGTGCCCAGGGACCGCATGGTGTCGCTCGACGATAAGCCAGGGTAAGATTGTCAAACAGGTAAGATTTTCCAAAATTAAGGGTTCGAATGGTTTTAGAAATAACTTAATAATTAATCAAAATTTCACAAAAGTATGCCGCGAAAGTTTGTGCATGGATGTGGATTTCATCACTTAAGCAGTCGTACACAGTTGGAGCGTAAACTCTTACAAACGAAACCGACGCAGCAGCGTTGGATGTGGCACGAACGCCTGATGCTCAATGCTATATATTGGTGCTATTGTTGTCATTGCCTATCCTGGTAGTGGCGACTAGGGAGGGGGTTGATATTTTAGTTTTTCAGGCTACTCAAGCTACTTGAGCCACTGGTAGTTTTACGCCCATTACTGGCTCGCTGACCCGTTGGAACCATTATGTTTGCATTAAACAACACCCTGGACAAGCCAGGTACTCATTTATCAAGCAAGGGGCGGATTATCAAAACTTCGCTAAGTTGTAAGTAGACCAGTTTTTGCATTGTAAAAACTTGCGTGTTCAAGACTTTTCTTAGATAGTATCTTCCAACCACGTTGCACATCAGCCAATCAGAGGCTCGTATACCACCTGTGTTTACATTCTGACTTCGATGACGTCACGCTTCTTCGATGACGTCACACAATCCAAAAAATGTACGCAACCTCTGACATGTCGTAAAGTTACGTACAACTTTTTGTTCTTAACTTAGTGCAAAAGGATTTTATGATACCACCATTCTGAGTTACGTTTACTTAGCAGTACTTACGCACGTACTTACGTGTACGTAGCAGCGTTTTGATAATCCGACCCCAGAATTGGATGAATGGCTGAGGCCGGATTATCAAAACATCGCTAAGTATACGTAGCGACTTACGTGTTACGTAAGTGCTGCTATGAAGACGTAACTCTAGCGGTGGTATTAGCAAAACATTTGCGCGGGAAGCTACGTACAAGAATTTGGGCGTAACTGTATGCCTTCTCGGATGTGTCGTAAGAGGAGATATGCACAACATTTTAATGGGTGAGGCAATTGGTAATCATTTAGTTATTAGTGTCTAGACTCTAATATCATGCTAGTGTCTAGACTCTACAATCATTGTAAGGTAAATCTTCTATTTTTTATTTAGAAAAATGTCCTTTTTTTACTTACGAGGAATTATATTAGTCGTGCATCGAATAAATTTTCTCTTAGTATAGTATAGTATCTTCGGCATTGAATAATAGGCCTGGATATAGGCCTGACGCCGATTCTTGTATTTGACTAGACCGGCCTTTTGATCGAATCTTTTCAACGGACGGTTGGTTTAAAATCGTTTTCTAGATTTCAGTTGTTCCGTAGGTTACGAGGCATTTCAAGACTATTCATATGCTCCTGCATGGCCTTGTTAGTCTATTCTTGAACGCGTTCATACTCGGAGTGTTAATCAACAATATGCCCAGGGAGGCTGTTCCACATGTCGGTGATTCGAAGCGAGAAGAAATGTTGTCTCGTGGATAAGTTGCATGCAGTTTTTTTAGTTTATAGCCGTGTCCCCTGGTGTTGGTTCTTGTTTCAAATTCTAGTAATCATTCTGGGACCTTGTACAAACCAATTTTCAACAATTTTACGCTTGTTGTTCATTTTTTACATTCATCTATAAGAAGTAACCTCCTGTCTGCAGGTTGCCTCTGATCGAAGCCTTCGTGATGGAGACCATGCGGTACTCCTCAATGATCACCATGAACGTTCAGCGCTCTGCCACGCGTGACACAACAATCAACGGCTACTTCATCCCCAAGGTGGTGCATACTCCAAGTTTTTAATCGGTTGAAAATAATGTATTACCGATGTATTAAGCTTATAATCACCTCCTACCATGTGAATTATTTGCAGGACACGATAATCATCGTTTCCAACTACTCCGTCCACCACGACCCGCGGTATTGGGAAGAGCCCGACAAGTTCTACCCTGAACGATTCCTGGACGAGAATGGAACTAAGTTCACGGCCCCCAAGCAGGGCTTCTTCGCCTTCGGTTCGGGTGAGATTTTGATAGTTGAAACCCTCTACTACCTGAATAGATATCAGGCCTGCCGATGGCAGAATGCAAAGCTCCCTGAAAATATTGAAGATGTTGCACTGTATCTGCATACCTGTAACTGTATCAAATAGTAAATAAAATACCTCAAGAGTAGTGAATAGAAAAACGTGACGCAAACGAAATGTCTACTTCACTCCCGCCGCTGCACCCTCCAACACCCTGCAGTCGTAGGTTGTTATCTACGGCGCGACGTACTTTATTATTTAGATCCATGAAACGTGCATGACTCATCGACGATACGTGCAATATTGCATCAGGACACATTTCCATTAAAAATACTGATATAAAAATGTCATGTAACATAATACATATAAAAAAGGAATCAACCAGCATTTTATTCAGATTTTCAGCATGACAGCAGAGGACAACAAATGTTTCAGTATGAGCTCTTTCATCATATATTTCAAATGAATGAGAATGAGCCTTTATGAACCTCCCAACAGGTCGGCGTCATTGCGTGGGGGAGCTGCTGGCCCGCATGGAGTTGTTCCTCTTCACCGCCGCCATCGTCCAGCACTTCGACGTGCGCCCCCCGCACGGCGTCGACATCGCCGAAGAAGGCGTCCGCAACTATGCCGGCCTGCGGGTACCAGCTGATCGGAAACTCGTGTACAAACCGAGGGATTAAATCTCCCATAAAAATCAAAACATTAAAATCACGGACAATCACCCATACAGATCAGAGGATAAAATTATGGACATTCTCCCGCTCAATTCAAAGGATTAATAATAAATAGAAAATAATAGCGGTTTCAGCGTTTATTAGGCCGTAGGCCTGTCGCCGATTCTGAACATCGCAGAACATTCACAGCTTCTTGCGGTCTCGAACTCTCAACTCACTGCTTCAAATTTGCTGTACTTAACCGCCCGACCTCCTTGCCGATTCTTACCAGAAACTGGCGCACAGAGCTGGGGCCATACTTTCAAAACTCGCTAAGTGAACGTCAGTGCTTACGCTCTATTTTCTTGTCTATGATTGGTGGATCTTGTTAGGAAGGCCGTCTGTGATTGGCTGATGAACTTACGAGCTCTTAACTTTTTTTGAAAGTATAGGCCCTGGGATCGAACCCGCGCCTCTCTGCGCCAATCTTGGTACTCTGAACTTTAACCACTGGGCCACCTTGCCCATGGTTGGACAATCTCCCTTGCACATCAGCGGATTTAAATAATCGAAAGTCACCACTACAAGCCTAGAGATTGAAATTATTCACAATGACATTAAATTATTTGGTTTAAAGAAATATTATTATCCAACCAATGGCGATAATTTTCTTTGTTATAAGTTAGTCTCTCCATCAATGGTGCGATAGATCACCATTTATCGGGGAAGTTACAATCTTTGATAGCGTAAAATAACGGTCGCCTAAATAAACTATCAATATCATTAGCATTCGTCTATATGTCACCCCTCACATTTCCGTATAAATACTGATATGTAAACGATGGCGATCGCTAATTTCTCTTAAAAAATTCGCAGTAGATTGCCCTTTTATGGGAGGGGTGAGGAAATGGTATATTTGGTAACATAAAATACTCCTGAAATTCCCATGAACTCTCCCCCTCCCCTATCGTTCCATAGAGTTATTATATCGCCTGTCACGCTGGAGCATCGAAGAATTTTGATGTGTATTGAGATATTTTGATGTATATTGTTTTATGCGTATGTAATTTCAGTTATATTTTGAGGTGTATTGATGCCTATTGAGGTACTTTGAGACATATTATTTTATATTCAGGTAAATTTCAGCTTTATTTTGAGGTTGATTGAGGCATATTATAATTGAGGTGCATTGAAGGCATATTAATTGAAGTGGTAAAACACCTAGGCATTTTGAGATACATAGATATATTTTGAGGCATATTGAGGTGAATATAGGCACTGAGCTGCTTTGAGATATATTGAATTGTATTTTAGATTTACGATGCAAAATGTTGTATATTAGGCTATATTGGGATGAGATATTCGGAAATATTAAAAATATAGTACTATTGTACAAGAACAATGGGAATAACAAAAGCCGCACTGTTATTAACAGTGCAGTTAACTTTCATTATGAACATTTTTGGCGCATCTTTATACTATCGTGAAGCACAGAAGTGGGGATACCGCACTAAATGATGCACGTATTCCATGTTATTACTGTTAGAATGCGGTATTTTATCTATACACGTGGACTATTTCAATTAATATCAAATATATTTAATACTATAATCATACATAATATAATTACATATAAAGATTTGTAGCTTTATTAATGATTTTTCATCGTTCAAGTAATCACTTTCTGGAACTGGGAAATTTAGGATTTCTATGACGGTGTCTGCAAGGGTTTTTTTTCCAAAATGTTGCAGTAAATTCGAAATTCCTTTTACAATAAAGTAGAATTTTGATATCCTTAATTCGTTGTCTGTGAACTGATCAGATTCGCAATAAATTATTCATGAAATCAATTATAAAAAGAACTTAGAAAACCTAAGCCGATCCTAGATATAATGAAATTTGTTTTTATGTAATAAAATTTCAGTGTAAGCTCTAATTTTCTCCTAAATTCTACCAAGCGTCTTAATAAGTTAACTTATCACATTTATTGAGCCAACTTTACGGCCTCCGTAACATGAGTCACATTTGGTTCAATATTATTGTTCCTGCTTCTGGAAGCACCGAGTGGTCTAGAACACGGGGATTCGAAGCCGTGAGTTTTGGGTTCGAAACTAGCGATTGGTAGTGAAAATTCTGATAGAACTTAGTAAGGCGGCCGGGTGGTAGAAAATCGGCGACAGATAAACGTGACAAAATCCAATTTAACTCAACTGAATAATTATTTCATCTATTTGCGTGAGTTGAGTAAGTAAACGTCGCTGCTTTACGAGAACGCGTGTAGAATTATGTCAACATATAATGGAAGTAATGTGAAGCGGAAAGGGTTGTTACATTCGTTAGTCAAACTACAACTTTACAATAATTCAGTGAAAGGAAACAGAGTAAATTTTTGTACTTGTGAGCTTGAAATTTTCCCAGCGATTACCTCTCTCGGGTCGGATTGATAACTAGTTAAAATTTTCATGATCCGTTTCCATGCACATGGAAAATACATGTTCATTTTGTTTATTTTTATTACTTTTTCATCGGAGATAAAATAAGAAGGAAAGAGTTCAAACGTCGCTTACGTTGATAACAAAAATTAAAATAATTAATATTGTCAGATAATTGAAGACATACTTTTGAAGCATCCACGTCTGGGAGAAATTTGTATAGAGGGGCCATATTGCATGGGAAGCAATACCTGGGTCTCCGTCTTTGACCTTCTTGGCATGAAGAAGATATTAAAGGAATTAAGTCTATGAAAAAAATTGAAAAGTCCACTCGCAACCCTTGTTCGACCTGGGTCTGTTTTTCCAAGTATTATTTTTAACTTATTTCCATCTTATTTAAAAGACGGAACTTGTAGTTAGATAACTCCAGGCAACCCCCGCCGATGTCGGAGACCCGTGAATTACAATAAGGAATAGAGGAAAATATAATCAGTGTCTCTGCTGCTGTTTGTTCATAGCTCTCCCTCAGAATAAATGATTGGGAATTGATGAGGAGTTGATCAAATTTTGTTAATGCTCAGTCTAATGGGAAGTGTATTTTTTTGCTATATTACATGGTGGGTAATGTCGTGAGAATACTTTGATTACTTTCGTGCATAGGAGCGAATTTACTTGATTGTGATTAGTGAAAATGTCCATTGATCACTCGATTGTGATCCATGACCTAACATAAAATATCAGTGCTCTTGTCGACACATGTGTCCGAGGCGACCAATTAAAAAATTGTTAATCATACTAGGTACAAGACAGTTCTACAATTAAACAAATTTTTAAGAAGCTCAATGTCGTTCAGTTTTAGTATTAACGACATAACGGATTTTTCTTCAATAACCTTCAATGAAAACAAAAACCTCAAGGATTGTAGAGAGATATAAATATATGAGTTATAAATATACACACCTACACAATATTGTACTCTAACATTCTCTCATGTGTCTGAGACGTGCGTCTCCATATATAAGGCTATTCGCTTGTTGGGCATTTACCGTTTGTTACCGAACACAACACTTCGACTCTGCCGGCTCCCGTTGAACTGCCTCTTCTAGTGTTTTCCTGTGAAATCTGTGAACTTTCTGCTTAAATAATTTAGCCTTTGACCCAAATATTAGTCAATGTACTCCATCGTGGACATTTTACATTAGATGATAATAATATTGAATGATAATAAAAATATAATAAAATTGATAATATTCATGTTGAAATAATTTTTATCATTATATGATGATATTATTAATAAATAATAATAATAAAATAATACCAATAATAATTATTATTATTTTTATAATAATAACAATGTCTGGTCAATACTAAATAATTAGAGAGAAAGTGGCGTAGAAAAACAGGAAATTTTCTCCAAATTTTTATCCCAATGTATACACACACTTGATAATTATTAAAGATCGTGGACAAATTTTGCCGAAATTCCTAATTCGGACACTCACATTTCTTGTTCGAATATCAGTCCGTTTTCGGACCTGGCATCCATTGTTTTGTATCTGTCCAAGTAGTCGTCGGTAGGATAGCGCTGGCTGCTGAGTGTGTTGGGCAATCCTTGTCCCGCAGTACTTTCTTTTTTGTTTTAGTTTCCGTGCCTAATGTTTGACTGATCATGGGCACAAAAAATACTAAATATTTCGTGGCCGTGCTGGTTGCCTTGTGGATAGCTGGAACCATCACTTGGGTTAGTACCATTATTGAATAAAGTCGATAAATTAAGAGTATCTTAGTTAGCTTGCTTGCAAAGATAAAGACAGCAGTGCACACATTATAGGTACCTGCACTTGTGCCAAGGTCACAGGGTGCAAAGTGTCATTCTCTTTGAACAAATCATATCTGAAGATTTATGCCAACCTATTTGCATCAAAATCTATGTTTTTTAGTTTTTGTGAGATCTAACCAACACATTTCTCAATAAATATCTCTTGTAGACTTTACTGTGTTTCCTACATGTAGGAAACACAGTAAATTTGTGTGTCCCTGCTCAATTTATTTTGTTATGATAATAAAAAAACGTACATTTCTGAAGGCAAATTTTAAAAATCACCTGCAAAGTAATTGTTCTTATCTTAAATTTGAAGAAAATTGTGCCCAATGCTTCAGATTGGAGTGGCCCAGTGTGGAATTCTGTATAGGTAATATATTCTCATGTCAATATAAGAAAACCTATCGAAATACCAATTCTACCACCGCGTTATACCACCTTCCACTCCAGGTTTCATAGTGTGGCATAAGAGTCGTTGTAATAGTATCTCAGGGGTCATCTGGTCGTTGAAAATCCACATGCCACTCGTTGGTCGGTAGGTTTTCCAGTCGTTGGTCGGTACTCGGTAGGTTTTCCAGTCGTTGGTCGGTAGGTTTCTTAGTAGCTAGTTTGGTCACAGGTCACTTAACAACGAAAAAATCATCGTTAATAAGAAGATTAGTAGATAACCTCAAGTTTTTGTACATTGGATTGTTAATATGCAACAAACCACACGTATAATGCATTAATGGTTTAATTTCTTCACACCAGGTACCGTGCCTTCTTTACTCCTGAATGAACACTGACGTCTGACCGCTTCTATCCCTAAAATGCAGAGGGCACAGCTTTCTCGGAATGGCGAACTCATTTTTAAATACAAAAACTAAGATATTTTTAATTGTTGAGTGATAGGTGCAGGTTTACAACTTCCAAGTGATTAGGTACTTTATAGAAACTGAGCAAGTTAGCGTGCGTGTTTTAAGCCTTTAAGAAGTTCATTTTTTGCCTCAAATAACAATGTTGGATAGAAGAAGTGGTCTTGGTGGACCGAAATAATATATGAACCTCCGAAATTAGAATTCCATCCTGGATTGGACCTTTTTTTCATACCTAACCCATCTCAGCTGTGTTTTTGGTTCTATGTGAAAAATTAGAATAGGGTAAATGCGGTATATTCCGACACATTAAGGACGCATTGAGAAATGAAAAACTCTAAAAAAAACGTATGCGTTACGTAAGTTCTGTTGCCTTCACGTGACTCTCAAAACACTTCACTATGCGTCAGCAACGATGAAACGTCACAAAATGTTGCCATATTTATTAAAAAGCCTTTAGAATGGAAACCTACCAAATCCCTATATTCCGTCACTGTGTGTGGCAATATTCGACACGTGGTGAGTTGTATTGCGTCAGCACTTCAAATTTAACTGATACATAATGCCGACATCAACGTATTCGAATTCCGTTCGCTGTGTGAGCTGTATTGGCATACAACACAGCTTTGAATTAGAACACTAACGAATATTGAACACTACTTAATTACGTTTTAATTAACAGCTATTAGGCTTTTAATTAAGCAAATTTCAATTTTTGTACAAAGCTTGGAACGATCTGTGTGTGCCCAATTCAAGTTGTGTCGGAATTAGTTTTGATGGGTCTAAATCCATCACTCAACTTAATCATCTATTAATTTATTTACGACTTTAAATCAGCGAATACAAGTTTACTTAAAGGATTCCTAATATATTCACAGACGTATTTAAAAGTCTCAAACCATAATATTCTTCCTATAAATACAGTTATTCACTATTTGGTAGAGCAAGGTCAACTGTCAAATTTGACACATTTTTCGATGATCTCACCAGGTGGCATGCATTGTCTCTCTTTGAATCTCAATATTTTCCCACTAGATGGCCAAGACCTAGTGTTTTTGCAGTATTTCGACACACAAATGTATGAGGTCACCATTTCAACCATCAATGAACGCATGGAACTAGAACAAAGCTTAATATAAAGGAAAAACTAGAGAAGTGACGGAATTACCTACGATGACGGAATATACCGTGTTTACCCTATCTACCTTGAATATTCATATAGAAATTCATTTCGTCTCTGAGGAGTTATGCAATTTGAATCAAAAGTGATTACCCCTGTTGCTTGATCATATCAGAGCCAAAAAGCTTCTATTATTCTCTACCAGCTAAGATTGGAAAAATCTATATTGACTATAACCAATCATGATCAGGAAATTGTTATCAGTGGATGAGTGACTTTTACTTATAACAGCAGGCATTTTGATGGTTGTATGCATGTGTGTTTCTTTCCACATTGAAGCATCCATCATATTTATTATTAGCGCATTTTCTCATTTATAAAAAATGACGCTATTGTGCTCGCCATGTCCGTCTGTCTGTCTGTCTGTCCGTCCGTCTGTCTGTCTGTCCGTCCGTGACTTAACGTTTTTGTTAGCGAGAAAATGCACTCTCTGACACTCACTGCAGTGAGTACTGAGTTATATTATTATTGCATGTGTTGGTTCATTTATTTAAACAAAAACAGTGCCCTCTATTTATTTTACTGTGCCCTTTATTATTATTATTGTCATGTTGTCTTTATTATTATTTATGTCATATCATCTTTATTATTATTATTATTATTATTATACAGTGCCCTTTAAAAACAGTGCCCTTTATTTATTTTTATTGCATATGTTTGTTTCAGCTGCAGTGTGTGGGGGCTTCACTGCTGTGCTACATTGCCCTGGGAGGGCATCACACCATCTGGCTGGCATACAAGACGCTGCCTCGGGATCTTGTGTGAGACTGTGTAGTGCTGCAAGTTGTATTAGTTGCAACGTATTCCATGTTCTCTGATGGATTAAATGATTCTTTGAATAGTCTATGTTAATGTTAGCAACATGATTGCTAAGTGCATGTTTCATGGCATATGTTGAAGCATATTTTTATTTACTTGCACATTTCTCCTCATGATAATGTCATTCATATACCAGAATTTTTTTATTAGTTATACCTTATCTGGAATTCCTTGTGTAGAACTTCAACTAATTTTCCTAGCAGGCAGTGTCTATTTTGTGTAAATAAATAATGAGAGTAAAATTATCCTGACTTGTTAGATTTTCTTGTTTACTGATGATAAATTTTGTATGTATTTGTATCTGCACTGATTACTACATGATCTTAGATATTCAAGTAAACAATGGGGTAAAAATATCTCAAAAAGAGAAATCCTATTGAACAACAAAGAAGAAATTCCTTGTGAAAAGGAATCTTATTGAGCCCTTGAGTAGGAATTTAGCAAAAATTAAGCCTATTGAACAATCAAGTATTAATTTTTTAGAAAATAGAATGCTATTAATCATTGCCACGCCCCGTGCAGTGCTGGGGTGAGGTACCTGAGGCTGAGGCTGCTGGTGCGCTGGGCGCAGGGCAGCGACTATTGCCTCGCTGATCTCTTTGAGCGCAATGTTGTCAAGAACCCTTATAAAGTCGCACTCATTTGGGAGGGCAAGAAATGGACTTTCAAACAGGTAGGTTTTGTGACCAGCCTATAAAAAATATATATTCAGTTAGTTAATTGTTATTAAAGTTATGTATGGTAATAAATATAATTTTACCTTCAATCTTGGTGACTCCAATGTGATGGAATAAAATACCATGCACTCAAGCTTTCAGAATATCAGCTATAGTATACCTACTTATAATTTTAATTATACATGCATATTGCTGAGGTAAAAGAGGATAAATCCCTCACACAGTGATAGATCTGTATTGCCCTAACATTATATGACTTCTAATTCTGTGTGTATATGCAACAAATGTGTGTATTATTCACTTTCCAACTGTACTGGTTAATACTTTTATGAACAAAATATTGCCTTTGCAATACCGTAGTGTTATTGAAGATGGTTCAAGATTTCTGTATGCACTAATTTATTAAGAACTGTCTAAATTTACCCGCAGTTGTCAGACTACAGCAACAAAGTTGCCGATGTGCTCAAGAAAAAGAACCTGAAAAAGGGTGACTGCCTTGCCCTGGTCATGACCAACAGACCGGAGTACGTTGCCACCTGGCTTGGAGCCTCCAAGGTAAACATGACGCATTTGGGTTTTTATGTCTTCTTTAGAGTTGTGTCTCATGTGAAGAATATCTATGATTTTAAGTAGGTAGCATTTTTGAAAGCATTCACATCTACAATAATTTTGCTTGACGATATTTGTTCTTGATGTGATCAGCTGTTATTGGTGACATCAGCTGTTATTGGTGACATCAGCTGTTATTGTTGACATCAGCTGTTATTGTTGACATCAGCTGTTATTGTTGACATCAGCTGTTATTGGTGACATCAGCTGTTATTGGTGACATCAGCTGTTATTGGTGACATCAGCTGTTATTGATGACATCAGCTGTTATTGGTGACATCAGCTGTTATTGGTGACATCAGCTGTTATTGATGACATCAGCTGTTATTGATGTGTTCATTTATACATAAGATAGATCATTAGTAATAACGCTGTACCACCCCTGCCAGTTGGGCATCATCACGGCCCTCATCAACTACAACCTGAAGCACAAGTCGCTGTACCACTGCATTGCCGTGGCTAAAGCCAACATCGTCATCTGCAGCCACGACCTCGTCCACAGTGAGCTTAATCCCTGGAACAAATGTGTTGCATGGCAACAAACTATTCTACATAGGGGCTACTTGTATTTATTACCACTTTCAGTATTTCACATCGAGTCCACTAGTATTTATTACCACTTTCAGTATTTCACATCGAGTCCACTAGTATTTATTACCACTTTCAGTATTTCACATCGAGTCCACTAGTATTTATTACAGCTTTCAATTAGGCTAAAGGGATTTATCTCCTCATTATTGAATATAAATCATTATTATTATGTTCATTAAATCATTATTATTACCTATATTCATTGAAAAAAGCATTTTGATTTTTCATTGAATTTTTTGATAATTATTGTATCAAGAATCACACAAGACTCTAGATAAACTATTCTACATTGTGGCCACTTGAATTTATTACAACTTTCAATCGGGCTAAAGGGATTTAATATTCACATTACCAAACCATGATCATTTTGATTTTTCCATTGAGCTATAGGGATATAGTTTTTGTATCACAATCACATTATTGAAATGACAAAAATTTATGCTAAATTGCAAGTCTTCAGATAAACTATTCTACATTGAGTCTACCTGTACTTATTACAACTTTCAATCAGGCTAAAGGGATTTAAGTATATTCTTATTACCAAACTAAGAACATTTTGATTTTTGCATTGAGTTATAGGAATATAATTCTTATATCAACAATCACATTATAGAAAGGGCAAAAATTTGTACTCATTTGCCAGTCTCCGAAGCTCCAGGATAAAGCTAAGGATACAGGCTGAAAGTAGAACTGGGTTGCTTGAAGCCATTGCTCATTGCATGCAGTAAATGTACATGTGGTTTCATACAGTGAGAAAATGGAGTAAATGCTTTCAAATGCATTTTAAAGATGTTGCATTTATAAGTTTTCCTATGAATTCCTACTCAGTCTAACAATGCAGTGCCATAAATATTTTGCAGTTTAACCTTAGGCATCAATACTAAGTTCTGCTTATGAACATGCTACTTTGCAAATCTTTGCACTATTTCTACGTATACTATAACTGCACTATTACTGTAATATTACTGCACTATTACTCAGAGCTGGGCAGCGCTACTTTGAAATGTAGCGGCCGCTACCGCTACACTTACTAGATTGTAGCGCCGCTACCGCTACGGAAAATGTTACTATATTATTACTACACTAGAATTGCTTTAATATAACTGATTTATATAATGCTCTAAAGCTCTGCTATTCCTATACTAGAATTGCTTGAATACAACTGAAATGAATAGGAAACAACTGCCCCACTATTACCATGTTGTACAGGTGTGCTGGAGGTGCAGCCGCTGATGCCGGGCATGCAGGTGCTGGTGAGCTGCTGCAACGGCGCCCCCCTGCCCCAGGACACTCCCATACGTCAGTGGGGCGACATGCCTACCTTATCTTGATATTAAGTTATAATTAACTTATATTACTCTTACCTTGTCTTAATATTAAGTTATACTTATCTTGCCTTACTTTTACCTTATCTTACCTCACACTTAACTTGTGTTGCCTTACACTTAACTTGTGTTGCCTTACACTTAACTTAGGTACCTAGTATGTTAGATTATCTGTTAGTCTGTTACCTTCATTACTAAATTATCAAAATATACCTATCATGTAAATTTTACGTTAAATTATCTTGTGGTAAGAGAGTAACACACTCCCATACGTCAGTGGCGTGATCCATTTAATACCTTAATATAATCTTGTAGTGAAGGAAGTAGAAAAATAACGAGTATTAATGCAATATGTTATCTAAGTAATAAGTGAGCACTCTATGTAGTTCATCTGTCGTGAAGCTTAGTAAACTGGGACCAATTTTAATTTCTGTAAGTTTGATGTTTTTCTTATCCCTGGTAATGTTTAATTTACATGTTATCCTTCAAATAACCTAGAGAAGAAAACAAGCAGTTATCATGAGTTGTTAAAGGTTGGAATAAACTTGTTACGCCTGCAAATAATAAACTGACAAGTGGAATACTCTAAGCTTAGCTACTTACTCCTGTTTTTTTTAGCTTTTTAGTATCAATAAGTCACTTCTACCTTTTTATATAGGGACAAAAATTGCCAACAACTTATTTATTTAACCACAATTCAGGTGTTAAATGTAAAAATATGATCATTCTCTCATGCATCAGCTAGGTACTCATTAGAATTTTTTTACATAACTGAATCTGGTTTTAATGTCAAAGTTTTTGTGTATTCTCATTACTGGCTCTCTCATTCTCTTCAGTTTTTATTAAGAAACAAAATTGTATGAGAATAATACAATAATAATTTGCATTCCCCACTTTGCAGCTTATGTGAGCCTGGACGCTGAGCTGGAGAAAGCGAGCGCTGAGTTACCCGAGGAGCTTCAGAGCGTTCACTTCTCCGACAAACTCCTCTACATCTACACCTCCGGCACCACCGGCCTGCCCAAGGCTGCTGTCATCACCAACGCGAGGTATTACTGCACCACCGGCCTGCCAAAGGCTGCAGTCATCACCAACGCGAGGTAGGACGGCACCACCGGCCTGCCCAAGGCTGCTGTCATCACCAACGCGAGGTAGGACTGCACCACCGGCCTGCCCAAGGCTGCTGTCATGACCAACGCGAGGTAGGACGGCACCACCGGCCTGCCCAAGGCTGCTGTCGTCACCAACGCGAGGTAGGACGGCACCACCGGCCTGCCCAAGGCTGCCGTCATCACCAACGCGAGGTAGGACTGTCTCTCGCACCCAGTGCCCGGGTTCGAGTCCCACTGAGGGCAAGTTCTGCCGGGAAGCTCAGCTCATGGTCAACTCAGCCATTCATCCAACTCTGGTTGATAAATGAGTACCTGGCTTGTCCATGGTGTTGTGTAATGCAATAAAATGGTTCTGGCGGGTCAGCGAGCCAGTGATAGTCGTAGAACTACCAGTGGCACAAAGTGCCCGCAAAAACTGACCCTCCCTCCCCATTTGCCACTACCAGGATTGGCAATTACAACTACTAAAACACCAGAAAGAAAGCAGTCATAGAAGAAAATGTAGTAAATTTTACCTTGACTCGGAAGAACATTTGTGATATAATTTATGTTGTTCCCCGGTCTGGTCACGCCATTAAGCCCACGTGGCTATTAAGACCGCCACCCAGCCGCTGGACACCGTATATAGGTGTGAGACCCAGGAGCCTGCGGGCCGATAGCGCCGGGCGCTCGAGTAGGATGTGTGCAGCTCTCTGGGGGCTTACTTTTGGCTGTGAGGGCACTAGTCTGTGTGGGGGGGCTAACTAGGTTGGGTAGTCTGTGTGGGGGGGCTGACTAGGTTGGGTAGTCTGTGTGGGGGGGCCAACTAAGTTGGGCTGTTTAGTGATAGAGGTTTCCATGGCGTCGTAGCGTACAATCGATTAAGAAATAAGACCAAGTATAAGTGTACTGAGAGTCTATTTCCCGCACCTTTGGTACAGAAACTAAGTAAATATTATTGTACCAGGCCTTTGGTGTAGAAATAAGCACAAATCACAAGTGTACTAAGAGTCTCTCTCCCGCAGATACCTGTTCTTCTGCGGGGCGGTCCAGTTCCTAGGGTTTAACTTATTACGTTTATTTATGCCAATGTGTTACGTACGTCAACTTGTTTATTATTGACTTGTTCATAAACTCTGGTGTAAAAATGAGCCCAAATCACAAGTGTACTAAGAGCAAGAATAAGCCCAAATCACAAGTGTACTAAGAGTCTCTCGCCATCAGGTACCTGTTCTTCTGTGGGGCGGTGCAGTTCCTAGCGGACCTGCACCACGACGACGTGATCTACAACCCGCTGCCCCTGTACCACACGGCGGGGGGCATGGTGGGCATGGGGCAGGTGCTCGTCTTCAACGCCACCGCCGTCATCAGGACCAAGCTCTCCGTCACCCAGTACTGGCCGGAGTGTGTACAGTACAACTGTACTGTGAGTGCTGTGTGCAGTACAACTGTACTGTGAGTGCTGTGTGCAGTACAACTGTACTGTGAGTGCTGTGTACAGTACAACTGTACTGTGAGGGCTGACCAGAGTGTGCAGAGTGTTTTTTTCCGACTGCAACATTTGCCGTCAACCGTGAACCTTTTTGCCGTTAAACTTCTTATGTTCGAAACGTTAGTTAAATCAATCTTATATGTTCCCTGCATTTTTCTATTGTTTTTGGTCACCAAAAGCATTCTCGGGACATATTGTCACATCCTGGGTCAAGGACGAGTGGATTCTCCTCATTTTTGGTGCCGTCCGATGCCATTTAAAGTTACTCTACCCCGAATTCTGCATCGTCTCTGTGTCTGAATACCAAGGGCTATACTTTCAATCAAAAGTTCGTAGCTACGTCAGGCAGTTACTGATGGCTTTACAAAGTAAACCCACCAATCACAGACGGCAAATTTGCAGCTACGTGTACCTAAGCAAGTTTCGATAGTACGGCATCTAGAACTTGATTCTGTGAATTATAATTTATCAGTGGCTCCTGTCGCATGTTTTTCTGCAGCCTTTCACAGTCCAGTCCATCCGTAGTTTCCATCAGCACTCCTGTATTGTTAGCGAATTATTATTTATTATCATTTATAATAATTATTATTTATTGTCATCACCCCCTGAGTCGCTTGACTAAGTTGGGTACAGGACAAAGTATCAGTTCAAACTCTAACCCTGTGGAACTACTTTGAGCCTCCTGCCGCGACAGCCTGCACGCTGTAAGTTAGAATGTATTGTCAACTAACATCATCCGACCACTAGACACCTTAGTTTTTTCAATAATCACCGAGTAGTCGACGCTGTCGGAACCCTTCACTGGTTGCTGGCATATTTCCTCGACGCATGTTCCTTTCTTCGTTAGGACCATTGCAATATGCTACGGTGATGCTGCCACAGCAGCTAATATATATTATTCAACTTCCTTCAAGAATTAATCCAATTGACCTACTTGAACACATTTTATTCATAGTATTTTAGCCTAGTTTGATATACAGTGCATCGGTATCATACTTCTAGAACTCGGATTGTCAGTCTATTGATAAGGAACTCGCGTGGCTTTCCTGTGGAAATTGATGTGGAACTCGCATTTGACGGTAGAAATTTAGCCTTGCCAGTCCCTCTTGCATTGTATGCCTAGGCTTGTTCCCAATTACAAAGGTCGCTTCCAGCACTAATCGACGGTATGATATAGATGATCTATGATCTTGTTGTCTGTTGTCTTCTCAGTCTGAACGTCTACAACCCCACGTAGTTGCTGCCAGTAAAGAACAATGATATCGTAGCCATCGGCAGCTGTGCTAATCAGTTGATCACAGTAAACCGCAGTATCCTTAGTATTTGTTTGGGACGTAGCAGTCCCAGGCCACGATGGATCGCCGCCTCTAATTATCGCTTGTCCGCCCTCATTTGGGCCACCTGATGCACGATGCTGTTGCTTGCTTCTCGTTGGGGCAGGGGTAGGGGATAGTGTGTTGTGTAGGGGATAGTGTGTTGTGTAGGGGATAGTGTGTTGTGTAGGGGATAGTGTGTTGTGTAGGGGATTGTGTGTTGTGTAGGGGTAAGGGATTGTGCCCGCCCTACACATAACATTATCACCATCAAGTAAAACGCTGGATAAAGTTCGCGTCCGCCGTACAATGTTGCGTGTCTCCGGACATGCAGTTTGTGATGTGTTACTAGATGTGCTAGTCATGTTAGTGAGATGGTAGTGCAGGAGATGTGCTAGTCATGGTAGTGAGACTAGTGCAGGAGATGTGCTAGTCATGTTAGTGAGACTAGTGCAGGAGATGTGCTAGTCATGTTAGTGAGACTAGTGCAGGAGATGTGCTAGTCATGTTAGTGAGACTAGTGCAGGAGATGTGCTTGTCATGTTAGTGAGACTAGTGCAGGAGATGTGCTAGTCATGTTAGTGAGATGGTAGTGCAGGAGATGTGCTAGTCATGTTAGTGAGACTAGTGCAGGAGATGTGCTAGTCATGTTAGTGAGACTAGTTAACAACAAGTAACCCCTGGTTGTGGTGCAGGTAGCCCAGTATGTGGGGGAGGTGTGCCGCTACCTGCTTAACTCGCCCCCTCAGCCCACCGACACACAACACAAGGTGGGCTCATAATATTGAAATTATTTATTTTTATTTTGTATTAATATTATTTTTAGTTTATATTTTATTAGTTTTTTATTTTGTTTAGGCGACAGACAGGCCCTAATGTTGTTATCATATTTCAGTAAAATATTGATTATTTTGGTGATAGTTATAGTGATATTATGATCATATTCATTCCATAATGATGACAGTAATTTTGATTTAATGTAGGTATAATGTAATATGAGATTCAATATCAATATATATGTTCCATCACAGTCGCCGAGAGTGTCATGGCAGTTATTATTACATCATTATTGCATCATTTGTATGTAGACAATAATTATTTATAATTTTTACCGTCAATATCTATGTATTTAAGTGCAAATATGGTAGTTGCATAAACTATTTTTCAATGTAGACATTTGCATGCTGTATATATGCATTTATATCTATATTATATAGATTATTTCACGACCAGAGCACATTAATGTAACCACTCCCTACCCCATCTCCCATCCCCTATTGCCTCCTCCCAATGACTCCCCATTTAATCAACTCTCCCTCCTCTCATCACTCATATCTGTCCCACTCTCTTCCCGCTGTCTTTCACTCTTTCTAACCTTATTCACCCCTCTCACCCCACTACCCTCCTCTTCCCCTCACTGACCGTATGACCTTATAATGAGTTTGGGACTTCCGAGTCCCCGGTCACGCTGATGCGCCGCCTTCGTCGTCCTCCGTCTCCGAGTCGTCGCTAGGCAGGTCACCCCGCCCTCGGGTCCCGGATGTAACGTTGGACGCTTTTGCATCCTGCCTCCCACTTTCTCCCCTTTAACCCCCACTCTCCCCACACTCACCCCACACACCCCGGCAGGTGCGGGTGATGTTCGGCAACGGGGTGCGGCCGCAGATCTGGGAGGCGTTCACGTCCCGCTTCAACATGCCCGTCATCGCTGAGTTCTACGGCGCCACGGAGAGCAACGCCAACATCAGTGAGCCGGGGGGTGATGTGCGGGGGGGTTATGGGTGTTGTGGGGAGTGTAATGGGGGGGTTANTGTGGGGAGTGTTGGGGGATTATGGGTGTTGTGGGGAGTGTATGGGGATTATGGGTGTTGTGGGGGGTGTGGGGGATTATGGGTGTTGTGGGGAGTATATGGTGTAAATATTTTTCACAGAGTTTTAGTATATTTGTTGACTTTCTTGCACTTCATTTCCTGTGCATCTAAAGAAAGTACATCAAAGTTATGCTCGGGTGTCTCCGGTGAACGGAAGATGTAGATTATCTTGAGACAGTTGAAATAATTAAAGTTATTAATATTGGAGAGCTGGTGATGTCCTAACTATTAATAATAATATTATCACCGGACGTTTGCCGCTACCTTTAATCTTGTCAGAATGTCTCGAGCCTACGGTTAAATGCCAGCAACTATCTTGTTAAAATACGATGACTTTGATGAAAGTCAAATTGCACTTTATTACACTGGGATTCCATTGATTAAAACTTCGGTTAACACGGATAAAATTCGACTTTTATTTCAGTAAAGAGCACTTAGAAGTAATACGTTAAATAAAATAGTACAGCAAGCACGAGAGACATCACACTGCTAGACGAAACTATTATAGCACAGCCACAAGAACTAGCGTTGGGGCACAAGATCGCTAGTGGAGCAACGGAGCAAGGTTAGTTCAGGCTAGAACCTCCCTGTAGGGCTGGCGGGACACGACTGACTACCTGACTCACAGACACTCAGACCTGACCTTGCACTACGTCGCTACCGCCAAAGTAAGGTCCGAAGCATCAATGTTACTAAGGCAGCTACGCTAGACGCTACAGAATAATTTCATCATAAAAATGCACATGAGAACGAGCGATAGGATTAATTGAGCAATAAGTATTAGTGAACGATGTTCAATGTTCACTATATAATAATAATAATATTTAAACGAAGCTATATTCTAATTTAGGTACATGCCTGTAACTAAAGTTTGTGTTGCAGTGAACTACGAAGGCAAGCCCGGCGCCTGCGGCTTCCTGCCGCTACTGTTCCCCAAGGCCTACCCCGTGACACTCATACGAGTGGACGAGCACTCGGGCCTGCCCGTGAGGGGCGAGGACAGCTTATGTGTTGTGTGCAAGCCTGGTGAGTGGCAGGAGGGAGTGGTGAGTGGCAGGTGGGAGTGGTGTTGAGGTGATCGAGTCTAGCGTTACGCCCCAAACTTGCCACTCGTGACTGAGCTCAGCGCGGTTTGTGGTCCGCTGTGTGGCGCGCTGTGTGGCGCGCTGTGCCGCGGTCTGTGGGCTGCAGTGTGGCGTGCTGTGCCGCGGTCTCTCACCCCACCTCCCCCGCAGGAGAGCCCGGGGAGTTCGTGGGCAAGATCCTGCCGTCAGATCCGCTGCGCAGGTTTGACGGCTACGCCGACACTGAGGCCTCCAGCAAGAAGATCGTGCGCGACGTGTTCAGGCGGGGCGACATGGCCTTCTTGTCAGGTGGGTCAAGAGGGGGACATGACATTCCTTGTCAGGTGGTGCATTCATTAAACACTCGCAGGTTCCGCCAGCGTTGCTCGGAGTAGCTGGTCTCTCACGATTTGTATTGTCGTTCCTCCCGGATTTCGTTGCCAGGTCCAAACTTAAGTAATTTTAATTAATTTCAGCAATTAGAATTCTTGGATGTAATATAAATAGTATAAATATATCAATTTTCATATCAAGTCAGGGTCAACACTACGGGTCAAATATTATTATTGACACTACGGGTCAAATACTGGTATATTAAGTATAAATATATACTTAATATAAATATATTAAGTTATATTACTTAGTATATGTAATATTATTGAGCAAAACTCGTATATCTAACGTACATATTGCGTGCAGGAGACATCCTTGTGATGTCCATCCATCCATCCGTGCCAAACATTTTGAATGTGGGGTTCTTATCATTAGCTGGCCAACGTTAGAGATAAAATTAATTAGTCTAACTAATATTCATTAGTTAGATTAGGTTAATAACAGTAATATGAACTAGTGTAAGTCATATATCTAACACACATATATTGCGTGCAGGCGACATCCTTGTGATGGACGAGGTGGGCTACGTGTACTTCAAGGACCGCACGGGGGACACCTTCAGGTGGCGCGGCGAGAACGTCAGCACCGCTGAGGTGGAGGACAGGCTCTCCCATGCTGCTGACGATGCTGACGCCGTCGTCTTCGGTGTTGAGGTAACGTCCTGTCAGGTGACGTAGTAACGCTGGCTGTCAGCTGACGAGGTAACGCTGGCTGTCAGCTGACGAGGTAACGCTGGCTGTCAGCTGACGAGGTAATGCTGGCTGTCAGCTGACGGGGTAACGCTGGCTGTCAGCTGACT
The DNA here is from genome assembly GCF_000764305.2 of Hyalella azteca. Lineage (NCBI taxonomy): Eukaryota > Metazoa > Arthropoda > Malacostraca > Amphipoda > Hyalellidae > Hyalella > Hyalella azteca. The sequence continues at coordinate 27,005 of NW_025936535.1, read as the reverse complement.
AGGTAACGCTGGCTGTCAGCTGACGAGGTAACGCTGCCTGTCAGCTGACGAGGTAACGCTGGCTGTCAGCTGACGAGGTAACGCCGTAGAGCTTTACCCTCTATTTTTCTCTTTGAATGAGGTTTAAATTTTTATATTTCTACCTCATATACCCCATTTTACTCATTTTTTATTCATAATCTTCCGTCCTTCCCAGCGGGAGGAAGTCTGATCGCCTAATGTATAATTAATAATATTATTAAATTAGTATAAGTTACATTAATAAGTATAAGTAATATTTACAAGTATAAGTAATATTCATTCATAATATTCGATTTAAAGCAGCCCAAGTTTTACCAATTAATGAATGTTTTTAACTGAAAGTAAATGAGCGAAAGTTTGTGTGAAAGTTTTAATTGACACTTGATCGGTGCGGTGGTGGTTTGTTTTCTGAAGAAATAAATTAATCCCAATAAATAATAATATACAAAATATTATTTGTAATAAATGAATGGAATCCCAATAAAAGAATCTCGGGAAGTCTGTTCATTTTCAGTTCCCTGCCCTCCAGGATATTTGTCTTTGCTATTAACATTAATATAATATTAAGTGAGATTGTAATTAACACTCGCCCCCCAAATGGCGGAGTGTGAGGGTAAGGCAGACCTCCACAGCTTATAACTGTCTGTTCAATTGGTTCTTTTTAAGTAATAATACTTAATATAAGTAAAATACTAAGACATTTGACCGCCCCAGGTGCCGGGGTGTGAGGGCAAGGCGGGCATGGGTGTGGTGGTGGCCTCAGCAGCCTCCCTCCAGCAGCGCCTCCCTCAGCTCCTGGCCTCCCTGAGGCGCGACCTGCCCGCCTACGCCGTGCCTCTCTTCCTGCGCGCTGTGGCAGACATCGACACTACGGGTCAATGTCCTAATATTGACGCACTGCATAGCTGTGAATGCGTCATAATAACTGTGAATGAGTCGCATTGTCTAAATATTGACGCACTTCATAGAAATGAATGATTCAATGTCTAAATATTAAATCACTGCATAACTGTGAATGAGTCAATGTCTGAATATTGACGTTCTGCATGACTGTGAATGAATTGTACTTCATAGAAATTGATGAATCATATTGACCAAATAATGGCATGCGCCCTCCCAAAAGTCGACACAACAGGTCGTCATATGTTCCATTCATTAACTCAGAGAAATAAGTGAGATGTTGTCCAGGCAGCGATGTACTCTTTGCCCTGGTGAGTTGTGTGGGTCATCCTGACTCAGTATGGCCTGGCAAATGGGCGTGTCAGTTGACAGACGTGCTACTGCCTTGACAAGCGTGCTGCTGCCTTGGCAGGCGTGCTGCTGCCTTGGCAGGCGTGCTGCTGCCTTGGCAGGCGTGCTGCTGCCTTGACAGGCGTGCTGCTGCCTTGGCAGGCGTGCTGCTGCCTTGGCAGGCGTGCTGCTGCCTTGACAGGCGTGCTGCTGCCTTGGCAGGCGCGCTGCTGCCGGGAAAGCCTACTGTCCGTCTTCAATGTTATTCGCACCTGAAGGAAAGGTGACCGTCATCTATGTTATTCGTACCTAACTGACGGATGGATAGACAAACGGACGGACGGACGGACGGATATGGCGAGCATAATAGCGCCTATTTTTCCATAAATGAGAAAATTTGCTAAAAGCTCCCCCTCCTACAGGCACGTTCAAGCTGCGCAAGGTGGACCTGCAGAAGGAAGGCTACAACCTGCCCAGTCTCCTGAAGTCTCCTGAGGAGGACGGGCACTGCTTGTTCTTCCTGGACCAGACGTGCCAGCAGTACGTCCCGCTCACGTCCCAGCTCCTCCAGGACATCCTGCACAAGAAGTGCCGGCTCTAGTGCACGACAAACGTGCTATATCCAACCAAGTTTCCCCTTTGACAGAATGGCTTGAAAAATTATTGTATTTTGTTGTACTTGCAAGCCAATTTATTGCTAGCATACCCAGCAACTCGAAATTTACTAGCCAATTCCATGCTAGCGTCTTCCCTTACGGCAGATTGACTTGAAAGAGTTTTTTTTTGCCACATTTCCAATAGAAATTTCTAAATCAAGTTCCCCCTTTCATAGAATGGCTTGAAAAATGTATTTAATTTTGTCGTATTTGTCCACGCTGGTTGTGACGAGGGTGGTAATTAATTAATGGCAATTGGAGCGAGAATGGGGTAATAATATCACCCCTACCAAAGTACCAAAGTAAAAACGAGTGATAAGTCAGTTGTTCAGGGCACAAATTATCACCTATCCTAGTGTTTTTCCCCACTATCACGCCTTCAGTTTTTCAATCGTTTGTTTTCCGTTTTAGTTGATGTGGCGACTAGGCAAGGAAGGGGTGATAGGTCAGTTTTTTCGGGGCACTAGCCACAGGTAGTTACAGGACCATCACTAACTTGACCCGCCAGAACCATTTCATTGCACTGTACCCTGGACAATTCAGGTACTCGTTTACTAACCAGATTTCAATGAATGATGGAGTTGGCGATGAGCTTAGCAGAAAACATTGTCGTGCGAATTGGTCTAAACGTAAAATTTTCTTCAGGTATCACACCATAGAGGTGCAAAATTTTACTTGAAGATATTCCCGCTCGTTATACTAACTCCAGAACCTCTTTATTCACAATACAGCGATGCTCAAGACCGTGCAGGCTCTAGGAACATTTACTGGGAAATATTTCCCGGACACCTAATTTTTTTTAATCGTCTGAGGTCGGTTCCGATCAAAACCGCGTCGAGAAAAACTTACCTATTACAAACTATTTCTTTTATACTCAATTGATTTCAGATCGTGATCTGAAGGCCATATAGGAATGTGCATTGAGGGTATAAAGTCTTCGGATCATAATGACTCAGACAGATGCCACATAACGCGTGCTTCTCACCTGCGAGCGCTAAACCTGCAGAAAAAAACGAACAATCGCATACAGATTTTTATTGACGCTTCCAAATTCGCAAATTCAGCTTAATTCTCCGCCTCACATTTCCTGCTAGCCGTGTAATCAAAGAACTGTTCATTCCGTTGTTCTGCATTGCTGTCGCTCATGTCTCAATATGAGGTGCTGTGTGTAAACATTTGTTGGGTTGTTTGTACCTCTTAACGTGTCTGTTCCTGTTGTTGAAATCTGTTGTTTGAAAACAATCACATGTTAGCCAGAAATAAGACGTCGGTTGTCAGTTACAGATTTTGTAGATATTTTTTTATAGATTCATGAGACTTCAATGGTGACTTCAAAAATAATCCATACAATTTCGGGGACCAAGTCAATTTTTAATTTCTATCTCGGCGCTAATAATGAATTACAAATTCAACGTAAAGATTGCAACATCGCAGTTATGCAGTCTAATATATTCAGGCCATCGGAATTTTTTCTCGAAAATCTAAAACCATCAATGATTTTAACTTCCACACGTGGCGTTGAAACTAGCTCACTAGTATGCGCGGCTGGTTTTAGGTTAATTTTGTTGTGTTATTTCCTTAGGTTATTAAGTTTTGTTGTTTTATCTCTTCTAGAGGTTTTTGTAACATTCCAATATATTCTCCAAGAAGCTGTGCACAATCGAGACAAGGAAGTTTGACTGAACTACTTAATTTGTATGAAACTTTACTTTAGTTTTTCACTTTCTTATCGAAACTTTTTTTCCAGCAGCTCAGTTTCGCGTTTCAAATGCAATTATCTTTAGAAAGGCATTTAGTTCTTACCTCTTATTCCCTCTTCACTTTGATGTCGCAACAAAAACTTCCCAAAAAGCTTCCTTTAAGACACTATTTTCTTGTGAAAATCTAAACTTGCTAAGTATTTTTATAAGCCTGTGTGCGCGTTTTTATATTCAAATGAAAGCTATTTGAACATGTTCTATAAACTGAAATTGTACAAACCGAAATCAGGCGAGAGGCGAGTCAATTTCAGGCAGCAATTTTGGTGTTGAATGAAATTTTTTTCCTATTTGACTTTGGGAATTTTTTTCCACCAAATTAGGCCCAAAATGCAACTTATTTTTTAAATTACTATAGTAATTTTCATGAACCTAACGAGCTTTTAAAGTACCTGTGTTTTCTTGAACTTTGTGCCTTGCCAAATGTGCTTCCTTGAAAGCGATGTAACTTTAAGACCGGAGTTGAAATTTACTGTTGCTAGGAAGGCGGGCGTGTTGTTCAAAAATTATTGGGTCAAACTGTCCAAATATTGACACACTACTAAGCAAGGTTAGTCCAAACTGGGTCAGGATAGCTAAAAACGCTGTAGCGCAAAAATTTATCGCTCAATGGACAATATCTCACTCATTTACTGAGTGAATTGTTTACTTACCGTAGGCGTCAGTCGACCGAATTACTGTAGATTTTACACCAGCACGAGCCCGCTCATCGACAAGGTCGACGACAACGAACCTCTTCAGTGAAACCAAATTCATTTTCACATGAGAAAAGTTTTTTTCCTCTGTGAAATTTATCAAATTTTGGGGAAAATTCAAATATGACCGAATTGAATTGAATGTATTTGAATTTTACCGCTATTTGTGGGAGGTTACTTGTTGCATATTAAATTCGGTAACGTTAAAAAGTTCATCAACCACGACATCGGATGTAAAATGGTCAAGCCTTGTCTTTTTATATTCATTTATAGTTGTTTACAATTATAGAGTTAAATTAGATAGTAATGTAAGCTGTTTTGTTTATACAGCGACTTGTTCGTGGGATGTGCAGTGGGTGAACTCGTCTTTGTACGTGGGAACTGTCGTGTGTTGTTATAACGAACACAATGTTCTTCTTGTGTGTCGCCGTCCATGTATTAACTGTGTGGTTATGAATTATTCTGTGTGGTCGTGTATTTCCTCTGTGGGCGTGTATTTTCTGTGTGGTGTGTGCGCTTGTTCGTTCCAAGTGTGTTTTTAATTCTTGATTTCTTCTCTCTTGAAGAATTGGTTCTTAAAATGACTCTAAAGTGTTCTCAATATTTATGGTACAGTGGAAAAAATCGGCAGATATTTAAGCTAAATTATCAAAGTGTCACTGCGGTATAAATCTATTCGAAATTTAAATAACTATCTTTTGTATGGGTGCTGTGACGCTGCAATATAATATTTGTTCAAATGTTCTAAGATATCCGTGGGAGTCGTCGTGTGTTGTGCTCACCACAGGCCAGTTTTACGTTAAGCTTTAGCGGCGTAGCAGCTACAGCCAAGCTGTAATGATTTTGTTGATTTGAAAAACTTTAGATAACTGAGACCTTCCACCTCGTTGGTGATGTTCATCTTTAGTTTCAGTGCTAAATGAACATAGCGAAAGTTATCTTGACTTTCGGTTTTTAAGAAACTTTCGATAACATAGACCTTCCACCTCGATAGTGATGTTCATCTTTACTTTCGGTGCTAAATAGCTCAAGCGCTAGTAAACATGCCGCCACTGAACTAAACTATTCGTCCTCAGTCTTGGTTATCTTGCTACAAGATCGTGAAAATTTGCAATAAAAATGTTTGTACGATAATTTGTTTTTGAAGAATAAATTTAGGTTGTGTTGGTTACAGCTGGTACGTGACAATTTTAATGGAAATGCTTATACGATAGTTTTTTTAAAGAATAAATTGAAGGGTGTGGGTTACAGCTGGTACGGTTTTATCTAATGTCATATAACGTCAAAATGAGCGGTTCTGTTGCCAAATAAACAATCTGTTGCAGTATGTATTAAATTATATCGTGTTTCTTCTAAGCAGATAATTTTATCAAAATTCAGATAATTTCATAACAATGCATTTGTAATGCAGCGACAACTTGCACTTCTGCCTTGTTTACGTTCTAGACTGCGGGGTAAATCACGTACGAGTTTAGAGTCGCTGATTCTTAGACTTGAATTCCTAATTAAGCTTGGCATACAAAAGTTGTAAGAATCGTCCATTTACGCAGCTAAATTTATCTAGCTTGTACCTATACTTAAATTCATAAATTTAAATTATATAAACCAATTCTACATTTCTTTGCTGTTTGTAATCAATAATTAAGTCAAATTTTTAGAATTTTCATTGAACTAACTTGTTATATCCATGCTCATTAATTATGTCATAAACAACGTAATTTATTTCACTAGCTACTTAACCTCGAATAAATCTTTCTACTTACGAAACCGCACTGATTTAACAAGCAATAATTGTGAAAAATTTTAATTTCGCCGAAGTTAACTCATTTTACATATTTTAATTATGTTCTTTAATTGTTGGGAGTTACATTGAAACGCGATTTCAATTCAGATTTCGTCTGTGTTCTTTTTAGAAAATAATATTTAATCTCACCCCTCAACTTTATACAAGGAAATAGATAGAATTTGTTTGTAAAATCAGTGAATGTTGAAGTTATCGAATAAACGTTGAATGCTGTCTTGCTGCTTTTTATTGCTGCCTATTTTTTTTATTTGTCTTGACAGACTTAGTCCATCATCTTAACATCATCGCTCTACACATCTCATAAAAAAATTCACAAAAAATAACCAGAAAATTCATCATTTCTTAAAAGGAAAACGTTTCGGAGACCAGCTCCATCATCAGTTCCGAAACGTTTTCATTTTTAAGAAATGGTGAATTTTCTGCCTATTTTTTTTTGCTTGTAAATTTTTTATCATCATCACACTGTACATCACCTCAGCATCGCGCCAACATCACGCTAGTTTGTCGAGTGTGTTGCTCAAATTTTGGCGCTCCGTTAGGAATCAGTTGAGGAAAACTCGATGATATCCTGCATCTCCGTAATGACTGATCGTTGATAAATGAACGCAGTAGAACAGATAGTTATTACAGAAAAAATAATAGTTAATAGTCACAAAAGTTATTACTGAAAAAATAAGGCCAATGGAATCGAATTTAAATATAAAATATTTGCCATTCTAAGTATCCATTCATCAGGAGCTGGAATTTCATTATAGTTCATTCACCATAACGATGGGTACAAATTTAGTAAAGCGGTGTTGGCGTTCACTAGGCCGTGAGACTTGTCGCCGATTCTGAACATTGAAGAATATTCACAGCTTGTTGCGGGTCTTGAACACGCAGCTCACTCTAATTTTACTGAGCTGCGAATCCGTTCGGAACTTTTGTGCTTACTTTTGGGTGTGTGCTGACTGGTTGTGCGAGAATAAAGTCTTATCGTTTTAATTGAGAACAAAACAAAAACCAGCGAAAATTTAAAAAATCCGCAATAGTTTTTACCGCGGCGCATTGTTCATAGAATAGAAGTGTCGGCGCTGAAGAAATAGGCCCATGGCCTGTTGCCGATTCTTGAACTTTTCGTGACTTGATTCACAAGGGATCCGGCCTTTGGAACCCGATCTTTCCATAGCTGACGATTGATTGAGATAGCTGCTGGACTTATTGCCTGGTCAGTTGATGTTCAGGCATATTCTGTATGTCAAGCAGATCCGTTCAGAATTTGAGGGATTGGTGAGCTATTCGGTAGCTCAAAAAGTCGCGTTTTTCGTTTTAGTAACAAACAAAATGACATAAAAATCTTCAATAGTTCCTATCACGGCGCATTGCTAAAAATTATTCATGATGTGAACTGCAGGCATTTACCTTCAGAATTAGAGAACTTTTGAGCTGTTCGGTTACTCGAAGATGCGTTTTTTTTTCGTTTTAATTTAAAACGAAGTGGCGTAAGCGTTCGCATGAGCGTATTGCAAATAGAAGTTATTGTCGTTAATAAGGTCAAGATTGATTTTGATTTGATCAATGTGTGCGTAGAAAAGGTTTTGCGTTCACGTCTCATAGAATTTAGACCCAAAAATTTACTTCAAAATTTGTTGGAGTGATTTCTTGTCAGGAACACTAACATCAACTTTTCTTCATGTATGCGTAGCGCTCTGAGTGCACCTAGCGGCTTAGTTCTCGTCTGTGATAGGTGGGTTCAGCTAGAAAGGCATGAGTGATAAACAGGTGGAGTTAGGAACTCTAAATTAACTATCTTTGAGTCTTTGACATTACTATTTTTCCCTTTCATGGCACTGGGCAAGCGCCACGCATGGCGGTATCTGGAAACTCGCTCGTTCAATGTCGTTACGAACGCGTTACAACAGAGCGCGTGAGTAGCCTGTCCTTAGCCGTGTTTTAAACTGTTGTTGAATTACCCTTAAATAAAGTCACAATTACACATTGTTCTCAATTAGGCTTCAAGAAAAACCTAGATATAATATTTAATTGTTAATAAATCATGAGAGACTAATTTTCTTCACAATATCTTCGGATAAATAAATAGGCATATTTTTGGGTGGCGACACTTGGCAACGCATGATTTGTGCTGTTGCGGTTCCCTAACTTCACTTCGCCATATCAACGGGTACAGACTACAGTGGAATAGTTGTCGCGTTATACTGAAACGGTACGTAAATTTATGCTTTTTATGTCTTATTAACTGATTTGTACTATTTGCTATCATTCAATGGCACCTAGAGGCTTTCAATTATTTATCATTATGATCTAGTATTCTTTTCAACCATGTTCGAAACAACAGTTAATGAAGAGTGCTTATCAGGTAGGCGCGGTCGAATAGGTACTGAGTGCAAAGTTCTGTTGGCTGCCTCATCGTCGTGTCCACTGTTCCTGTTATTCACAAAGTTCCAATAGGTAGGTTGCACTATTTTATATTATTGTTGAGTTTTTTTCTGTAGAATACATGTAAACTTTCAATTTCCAGGATTAATTTTTTATGTATAGTGAGTTTAGACTTCAAGAGTTATCATAGATTGCGTACATTTCATTTTGGATGGAAGATGATACTCAACTATCACTCAGTCGTGTTTCTAAGTCGTGATTTATCTCTTAAAAAATTATCAATTCCCGCAGAGACGTTGGATGACGTAGCTCATGTTTTTAAATCAGCGCTTCCCAGATGTCTGATGAAATGGGAAGAAATATTCGCAAATGTGTATGGTCTATTATTAAACAGAATACGATTCATTATAAAATAACAATATTATTGTTTAAAATAAAATAAAATATAAAATAATGCAATATAGTATGTATTACATTATATGCATATGAAAAAGTCTCAGCGGGGGCACTTGATTGATTTATGACGAGATGAAACCTTATCATGCTAGCTACTTAATTATCTTAATACGGATAAGAAAATAGCTCTCCCTTATATATTAGGCTCTAAAGTTTTTTAAATGTCGACGCCAATAACTGATCCTATATTCCTGTTTAGTCGTGACCACTTTATTTTAAAACTTGAAAATGCATAAAATCCGTTTTTAAATTCTTATTTTCTAATCATTTATTAAAATTGATTTATAGTTCTAATTTATTACTCTCAAGGCCCTGATTAACATTAATTGAAGAGTAAGATTACAACGGTTGAATATTATCCTGCATTACGGCGTTGTCAATGTGGCATAAAAGACTGAAGCCTAACCTGTCACTTACTTGTTTCAAACTCTGTTTATTGTTCTAGGATGTGGATGTTAAGTTTTCATCGATAATTAATCGACATGAATTCTACTGATATTGAATCGAGAATTTGAAAAATACTCGGTATATATTCACCAGCATTATTTAAAATAATAATCATTATTAAGCTAATTCTTCTAAACATTTGTGAATTGCCAGACATTAAATACAACGGTGCTCGGTCATATACGTACCTGAAATTTTTGGCTGCATGCATAAGAGTTCATATGGATGAACTCCGGGCACTAGAGTAATTTATTCTATTTGCCGCATTTATATTATCATCTCATTTGTGATGAAATCGTCCTGTAAGGGTAGTAGGCTATCTCCTATAGGTAGGTGCATTCATCGCGATTGCAAACAGCCAATTTCCCAATTCTCTTCCGTGTGAGTGTCGGTGCAGGCCAGTGAATATCGATGTTGGAGTTTTATTCCCTGATTATTTAAGTCTGGAATCACGAATATCGCTATAATAGATTTGGTATTGAGCGTTTTTATATTTCAATTGCGTGTGCAGGCGATAGATCGACCATTATGGCTTCGATGAACCTCGCGCCACCGCCGGAGGGGGGCGGCCGGCCGAGACCTGCGGCGATCGGCATCGACTTCGGGACGAGCAAATGCTGCGTGGCTGCGGTGCACGACGGTCGGGTGGACGTCCTGGAGAACGAGTTGGGGCAAAGGACGACGCCTTCCTGTGTTGCCTTCAACTCCCAGCAGCGACTAGTGGGCAGCGATGCCCTGGACCAGGCCGTTGTGAACTGCGCCAACACCGTGCACGCCGTCAAGAGCTTCCTGGGCAGGACCTACAACGAAGTGAAGGATATGTCTTCTCTCTGCAGAATTCAACAAACTTACATCGATAGTAAATTCGAGTACGTCGTCCAGTACAAAAATCAAATTCGATGGTTGAGACCAGAGCAGGTGGCCGCCATGCTGCTCGGGAAGATGAAGGACATCGCGGAATCCTCTCTGGGTTGTCCCGTGGACCGCGCGGTCATCTCGGTACCGGCTTCGTTCGGCAACGCGCAGCGACTCGCGGTAAAATACGCCGCGCAAGTCGCAGGACTTGAAGTTCTTGAGCTGATTAACGAAACAACCGCGGCGGGAGTCGCCTTCGCGGACAACCGCACCGTCAAAACCCCCTGCGGTTATCGCGGTGGTGGATTTCGGGGCGGGTAAGCTGGATGTGTCCATCATGGAGGTGAGGGATGGATCGGTGAATGTCATGGCTGCTACTGGAAACACAAACCTTGGTGGCTGCAACTTGGACGATGCTTTGGTTAGCCATTGTGTGGGAGTCATTCAGGGCAGACATAGTTACAGAGTGAAGGAGAAGAAGCAACTTGAACGATTGCGCATTGCGTGTGAGAAAGCTAAGAAAACTCTGACTTTACTCCCGGAGGCTCAGTTGAGTCTCGATGGTCTCTTCAACAACACTTCTGTGAACCTCACGATCAAGAGGAAAGACTTTGAATCATTCGTTGAATCAGAAATCCGCCGTGTATTGACACTCACTTTTGACAAACTTCTCTGTCACAAATCTTTAACCAAGGATGTAATCAGCAAGGTTGTGCTGGTCGGAGGTTCAGCGCGCGTGCCGCTGGTGCGGGCCGTCCTCGAGGAATATTTCGGCCCGGGGAAGTTGGACCAAACGGTGAACCAAGACGAGGCTGTGGCCCAGGGCGCCGCCTTACGGGCTGCTGCCCTTGACGGGCGTAGAGCTGTGGGCGCCATTACAGTTCGTGATGTCTCTTCTTACGACATCGTTTGCACCGGCCTAGAGGAAGAATGTCTCCAAGTTTCAAAGTATACTCCTCTTCCTCACGAATGGAGATGCTCCATTGAAAGATTTGTTGTTAATTCTCAGAGACTTAACTTTCTCGAGCGAACTTACTCTGAATACGGTCGAAAAACCGATTCTTCACTAGCTTTGCTTCATGTACGCTCAAAGTGTTCGTCTTGGAGCAAATCCTTCCTTGAAATCACTCTCATTTTAGATACTTCTGGTATTTTTACTTGCGCAATAGGCCATACAAATTTTCATGACGAATTAAAGATGTTCCATACTTGCCCCAAATATCTCTACGATAATTGGGTTAGTGAAGAGAATCGATTCAAGAAGGACACTGAACTTGAGAACCAGCGCGTCGATGTCGAAGTCAAGTTGGATTCTCTTTGCATCGAAGTTCAGAAATTTCTATTGGACTCAGAGCACCTGTTCCGTGTTGGCTCAGAGGCACTTAAGAAATTCAAGTCGATCGAGAACGGGGTGAAAAGAATCGTAGAGTGGAATGATAGTTCTGAATCTCCACCAGCGTATGAGATTTCGTGGAAGATTCAGGAACTTGAAACCAAAAAAGTTCTGATTGAACGCTTATGTGAAGTGGAGCGTAAAAAGTCACTGCAAGAAGCGGAAAATTTAGGAGCAGCACTTGTTTCAAATAAGCCTGATCAGCAGCGCAAAATGGCCACCCTGTCGTCAGGTAGAGCCTCAGAAGGCCGTGAATCTGTTGGTGATAACAGACCTAACTTGGGCGGCGAGCCACAGCGTCATAATAACGCAGGTGTTGCGACTAGAAATGATGTCGCGTTGAATTATATCAACAATAAGAGAGACAGCTTGACGGGAGGTAGTGCTTTTGGTGATCAAGGTGAGAGTAGTCGTGCAATGAGAGCCTCTTGCAGCTACACTCATGGGAACGAAAAAGTTTCAACGGCGGCAGGACAGCAAAAGCCCGAGCAACAGCTTGAGATGCCGAGTAGGAACCGCTCTCCTTCACAAACTCGATCAACGTCAGATAATAAGAGAAAAGACCGTTCTTCTTCAAGTCACATGCGTCCAACATCAGATGAGATGGAGAGGAAACACCGTTCACCTTCACGACCTCGTTCAAAAGCAGAAGAGATTGATAGGGAACATGGATCTCCTCACAGAGATCGTTCCCCATCAAAAGAAAAAGAAGCCGTAAAACGTACCAAAGATTTAAGTTCGTGCCCAGGACCTACCAATGATGCAGGATCGTCCACAGGACTTGCCAATGATACAGGACTTACTAGTGATGTAGGATCGTTTTTGAGACGTACCAGCGATGCAGTATCATCTTCAGGACTCACTAATGATGAAGTATCGTCCTCAGGATTTATGAACGAAGCAGGATCGATCAAAGCAGATGTCAAATCTTGTGACGCTCACAGCGAATTTCCTCAAAATGGCTTCCCCTCGGGCGATGAAGACGGAGAAAAAAGTTTGCCTTGTGACAGCTCCCGGGAAATAGCAAGTTTGTTGACAAACGCTCAAGCGTCGGGAACTTTACCACAGTACGGTAATATTGTCCAACTGTTAGCTGAAGAAATGGTTACCTGCGAAATATGTTCTTATTTAAAATTTGTTTGCATAAAACACAGGTCGAAATTTACTGAGGACTGTTCCAAGATTTTGCTGGTTTTGCCCAAAATAATTTACCCTAAGTAAGCGAATCAAAATGTTGTGGCCCTAATTGTTGAGGCAAGATAATAGAGTATTATTTTTAGCGCATTTTCTCATTTATGGAAAAAATGCACTATTGTGCTCGCTATATCCGTCTGTCCGTCCGTGACTTCACGTTTTCGTCGACGAGAAAATGCGCTCTCTGTCACTCACTGCAGTGAGTACTGAGTTATATTTTTTCAAGTTCTTTCGTTAATCAGTCCGTTTGTGCGTTTATTGGTGGGACTTATTTTGTTAATTTGTGCAAATTTTATTTTCTAGTCTTAGATGGCAGAATTTGCTGATTTATATACGCGTGCGATTAGACCAGAGAATTCGTTGATTTAAATTATCAAGAGAGTATAGCAATTCTTCCGATGACGTTGGTAGATCGAAAGGCATATTTCAGGAAGTACTCCTAGTTTATTAACGACGTTTCGAATGCAACAAACATTAATTTTTAAGTTACAAGAAACATTAAATATTGAAATTTTTGTGGAAATAGGTGTACATAATATACGTAAATAGGAGACTACAGTAATATTTTGAATCAGAAAAGTCACTCTGAAAATAAAAATTGATTCGATTTACATTTTCCCCCAGTTTATTTTTTATAGCCTCTACGTGCATGGCCATTTTTTTTATCACATATCCATGATACAGAGCTGGCGATGGCGCTCCTGTACGGTGCTAATCATGCCTACATAATCAGCGGGGCGGTTTCATGTGATTCAGTGAACGCAATTGCTTGTAATTTTTTGACGCACTACTAGATTTCATTTCCTCGTTTATTGAATTATTGCTTGTAATTTCTTTATGCACTCACTGCTATATTTAATTTACTGATTTCTTGAATTAATTTCTTCTAGGTTTATAAGAATACCCATTAGTTTATAAGGTTTACTTATATAAATGATCGCTTATAAATTTGCAATGGACTGCCTCTAAAATTTTGCACAAAATATTCACTCACACAGAACTGGATCATTGTGTTTCCCTCTGGCAATTTAGCCGCACAATGCAATGATGCATGAGATCAATTTAATGGATTAATGGAAAGAACAACTCGTCTTTTAAATTTCTCATACCAGTTTAGTATCATTTAAATCAAAATCTGGCTTCTAAGCAATGAAATGTTCACCCGTGCATTCCCCACTAACGCGAGGTTTTTATTCTCGTTAATGGCGCAGGGACCCCGAAAGAATTTCGAAGAAACACTTAGATTCAGATCCGCATTCAGATTTTGATTTTGACTTTACGTCCTTGTCCTCGCCGTATTGGTACCTACGTGAAATCGACACTTTTAGACCCACTTTCGTACTTCCAGCCCTGCTACGAAGATGAAATTTTGGCCCATAATAGAGCCTGATTTTAGATTGACGAATCAAAAGTCGGATCCCCAAAATTCCCCATGGGGAAGACACAAATCCCCAAAAACGAATAATTTTTTCAAAAATTCACCAAAAATCAGCCGTTGCTTGCACGCGCCTCTATCTTGGCTCCTTTTCTTCTCATTGGTTGGGGCAAGTTTCCGGAAATTCCTGGCC